>NW_027140019.1:28450-63450 GCF_035084215.1 Heptranchias perlo | reverse complement strand
AGAGACGGAGAGAGAGAAAGACCGAGAGACGGAGAGAGAGAAAGACCGAGAGACGGAGAGAGAGAAAGACCGAGAGACGGAGAGAGAGACCGAGAGAAAGACGGGGAGATAGAGAGAGAGAGAAAGAACGAGAGACGGAGAGAGAGAGAGAGAGAGAAAGAACGAGAGACGGAGAGAGAGAGAGAGAGAGAGAGAGAGACCGAGAGAGAGATAGAGAGAGAGAGAGAAAGACCGAGAGACGGAGAGAGAGAGAGAGAGAGAAAGACCGGGAGACGGAGAGAGAGAGAGAGAGAAAGACCGGGAGACGGAGAGAGAGAGAGAGAGAAAGACCGGGAGACGGAGAGAGAGAGAGAGAAAGAACGAGAGACGGAGAGAGAGAGAGAGAGGAAGACCGAGAGACAGAGACAGAGAGAGAGAGAGAGAGAGAGAGAGAGAGAGAAAGAACGAGAGACGGAGAGAGAGAGAGAGAGAGAGGGAGGGAAAGACCGAGAGACGGAGACCGAGATAGAGAGGGAAAGACCGAGAGACGGAGAGAGAGAGAGAAAGACCGAGAGACGCAGAGAGAGAGAGAGAGAGATAGAGAGAGAGAGAAAGAACGAGAGACGGAGAGAGAGAGAGAGGGAAAGACCGAGAGATGGAGACAGAGAGAGACAGAGAAAGACCGAGAGACGGAGAGAGAGAGAAAAAGACGAGAGACGGAGAGAGAGGGAGACCGAGAGACGGAGAGAGAGAGAGAAAGACCGAGAGACGGAGAGTGAGAGAGAGAAAGACCGAGAGACGGAGAGAGAGAGAGAGAGAGACCGAGAGACGGAGAGAGAGAAAGACCGAGAGACGGAGAGAGAGAGAGAGAGAGAGAGAGAGAGAGAAAGAACGAGAGACGGAGAGAGAGAGAGAGAGAGAGAGAGATAGAGAGAGAGAGAGACAGGGAAAGACCGAGAGACGGAGAGAGAGAGAGAGAGAAAGACCGAGAGACGGAGAGAGAGAGAGAGAGAGAAAGACCGGGAGACGGAGAGAGAGAGAGAGAGAAAGACCGGGAGACGGAGAGAGAGAGAGAGAAAGACCGAGAGACGGAGAGAGAGAGAGAGAAATACCGAGAGACGGAGAGAGAGAGAAAGAGGAAGACCGAGAGACAGAGACAGAGAGAGAGAGAGAGAGAGAGAGAGAGAGAGAAAGAACGAGAGACGGAGAGAGAGAGAGAGGGAGGGAAAGACCGAGAGACGGAGACTGAGATAGAGAGGGAAAGACCGAGAGACGGAGAGAGAGAGAGAAAGACCGAGAGACGCAGAGAGAGAGAGAGAGAGAGAGATAGAGAGAGAGAGAAAGAACGAGAGACGGAGAGAGAGAGAGAGGGAAAGACCGAGAGACGGAGACAGAGAGAGACAGAGAAAGACCGAGAGACGGAGAGAGAGAGAGAGAGAAAAAGACGAGAGACGGAGAGAGAGAGAGAGAGAGAGACCGAGAGACGGAGAGAGAGAGAGGGAGAGAAAGACCGAGAGACGGAGAGAGAGAGAGAGAAAGACCGAGAGACAGAGACAGAGAGAGAGAGAGAGAAAGACCGAGAGACAGAGACAGAGAGAGAGAGAAAGAGAGAGAGAGAGAGAGAGAAAGAACGAGAGAGAAAGAACGAGAGACGGAGAGAGAGAGAGAGAGAGTGAGAGAGAGAGGGAGGGAAAGACCGAGAGACGGAGAGAGAGAGAGAGAGAGAGAGAGAGAAGGAACGAGAGACGGAGAGAGAGAGAGAGAGAGAGAGAGAGAGAGAGAGAGAGAGGGAAAGACCGAGAGACGGAGACAGAGAGAGAGAGAGAGAAAGACCGAGAGACGGAGACAGAGACAGAGACAGAGAGAGAGACGGAGAGAGATAGAGAGAGAGAGAGAGAGAGAGAAAGACCGAGAGACGGAGAGAGATAGAGAGAGAGAGAAAGACCGAGAGAGAGAGAGAGAGAGAGAGAGAGGAAGACCGAGAGAGAGAGAGAGAGAGAGAGAGAAAGAACGAGAGACGGAGAGAGAGAGAGAGAGAGAGGGAGGGAAAGACCGAGAGACGGAGACCGAGATAGAGAGGGAAAGACCGAGAGACGGAGAGAGAGAGAGAAAGACCGAGAGACGCAGAGAGAGAGAGATAGAGAAAGAACGAGAGACGGAGAGAGAGAGGGAAAGACCGAGAGACGGAGACAGAGAGAGACAGAGAAAGACCGAGAGACGGAGAGAGAGAACGAGAGAAAAAGACGAGAGACGGAGAGAGAGAGAGAGAGAGAAAGACCGAGAGACGGAGAGAGAGAGAGAGAGAAAGACCGAGAGACGGAGAGAGACAGAGAGAGAGAGAGAGAAAGACCGAGAGACAGAGACAGAGAGAGAGAGAGAGAGAGAGAGAGAGAGAGAGAGAGAGAGAGAGAAAGAACGAGAGACGGAGAGAGAGAGAGAGAGAGAGAGAGAGGGAAAGACCGAGAGACGGAGAGAGAGAGAGGGAAAGACCGAGAGACGGAGAGAGAGAGAGAAAGACCGAGAGACGCAGAGAGAGAGAGATAGAGAGAGAGAGAAAGAACGAGAGACGGAGAGAGAGAGAGAAAGACCGAGAGACGGAGAGAGAGAGAGAAAGACCGAGAGACGGAGAGAGACAGAGAGAGAGAGAGAGAAAGACCGAGAGACAGAGACAGAGAGAGAGAGAGAGAGAGAGAGAGAGAGAGAGAGAAAGAACGAGAGACGGAGAGAGAGAGAGAGAGAGAGAGAGGGAAAGACCGAGAGACGGAGAGAGAGAGAGGGAAAGACCGAGAGACGGAGAGAGAGAGAGAAAGACCGAGAGACGCAGAGAGAGAGAGAGAGAGAGAGAGAGAGAGAGAAAGAACGAGAGACGGAGAGAGAGAGAGAGAGAGAGGGAAAGACCGAGAGACGGAGACAGAGAGAGAGAGAGAAAGACCGAGAGACGGAGACAGAGACAGAGAGAGACGGAGAGAGATAGAGAGAGAGAGAGAGAGAGAGAGAAAGACCGAGAGACGGAGAGAGATAGAGAGAGAGAAAGAACGAGAGACGGAGAGAGAGAGAGAGAGAGAAAGACCGAGAGACGGAGACAGAGTCAGAGACAGAGAGAGAGAGATGGAGAGAGATGGAGAGAGAGAGAGAGAGACCGAGAGAAAGACCAGGAGACGGAGAGAGAGAGAGACGGAGAGAGAGAGAGACGGAGAGACCTGTACAATTCTGGCTTTGTCCTCACCTGGGAATCGTCTCTCAGATCCTTGGATGCCCATGTCTGACAGATCGACTGAAGGAGCAGCAAACACACCAAATTTCTCTGTGAAATAACAGAGAAACTTTAGACAGATTGAAGGGAGTGAAAGACTGAAGCGTGTTTTCTGGTCCTCTGAGGTGAGATTTACCAGTCTGCGAGGAGCCATGCTGCTCTTTTCACAATCTTCCACTGACTTCTTTATCTTGGTACTGATCCGTTTGATTGGCTCTCGCACCCTTTATACCCCTATTTCTCACAGGACCCTCCCCCTTCCTTCAAAGTGAAAGTGAACAGGGCTCCACAGCGATGAAACCACAGCCGAAATTCAGTGGGCGTCTTCACAACTCAAGGTGCTAAATTGAAGACTGTGAAGGAAGGCCTACAAAGTGGGAGAGACCTCGAGGTCCCAGCAGGTTGTCTCAATAGCAAGCAATGGTCAGTCAGTCCTCACACCACACACACAAGTCAGGGCAGCAGGAAGGCAGCACCTGGTTAGACCACACCTGGAGTACTGTGAGCAGTTCTGGGCACCGCACCTTCGGAAGGACATATTGGCCTTGGAGGGAGTGCAGCGTAGGTTTACTAAAATGAAACCTGGACTTCAAGGGTTAAGTTACGAGGAGAGATTGCACAAATTGGGGTTGTATTCTCTCGAGTTTTGAAGGTTAAGGGGTGATCTGATCGAAGTTTATAAGATATTAAGGGGAGCAGATAGGGTGGATAGAGAGAAACTATTTCCGCTGGTTGGGGATTCCAGGAGTAGGGGGCATAGTCTAAAAATTAGAGCCAGACCTTTCAGGAGTGAGATTAGAAAACATTTCTACACACAAAGGGTGGTAGAAGTTTGGAACTCTCTTCCACAAACGGCAATTGATACTAGCTCCATTGCTAAATTTAAATCTGAGATAGATAGGTTTTTGGCAACCAAAGGTATTAAGGGATATGGGCCAAAGGCAGGTATATGGAGTTAAGATCATGGCTGATTTGTGATCTATCAAATGGCGGAGCAGGCACGAGAGGCAGAATGGCCTACTCCTGTTCCTATGTTCCTAGTTTTTCAATGTGAGAGACTCAGAAATGTTGGTGTTCAGAGGGATTTGGGTGTTCTCGTACCTGAATCTCAGAAAGTTAACATGCAGGTACAGCAAGCAATTAGGAAAGCAAATGGCATGTTGGACTTTATTGCAAGGGGATTGGAGTACAAGAGTAAGGAAGTCTTACTGCAATTGTACAGGGCTTTGGTGAGACCTCACCTGGAGTACTTGGTCCAGTTTTGGTCTCCTTACCCAAGGAAGGATATACTTGCCTTGTAGGTGGTGCAATGAAGGTTCACTAGATTGATTCCTGGGATGAGAGAGCTGTCCAATGAGGAGAGATTGAGTAGAATGGGCCGATACTCTCTAGAATTTAGAAGAATGAGAGGTGATCTCATTGAAACATATAAGATTCTGAGGGGGTTTGACAGGGTAGATGCTGAGAGGTTGTTTCCCCTAAATGGAGATTCTGGAACTAGGGGGCATAGTCTCAGGATAAGGGACCGGCCATTTAAGACTGAGATGAGGAGGAATTTCTTCACTCAGAGGGTTGTGAATCTTTGGAATTCTCTGCCCCAGAGGGCTGTGGATGCTCAGTTGTTGAATATATTCAAGGCTGAGATGGATGGATTTTTGGACTCTGGGGGAATTGAGGGATGTGGGGATCGGGCGGGAAAGTGGAGTTGACCAGCCATGATCTGATTGAATGGCGGAGCAGGATCGAGGGGCCGAATGGCCTACTCCTGCTCCTATTTCTTATGTTCTCAGAGCCCACAACAATCACCCAGTCCGCATCATAAAAGTCAAAAACTGAACATGCTGGAAATCTGAAAACAAAACCGAGAAAGTAGGAAAGACTCAGCAGGTCAGACAGTATCTGTGGAGAAAGGAAAGCCAGTCGAGTGATGATTCAGGTCCAAGACTCCTCCTCAGGTCAGCTGAGTGTTCTCAGCTTTTTCACATTGTTTTCAGTTTCCAGATCATATCATAGCAGGTACAGCCCAGGAGGAGGAGGCCAATCGGCCCTTCGTTCCTGTGCCGGCTCTTTGAAAGAGCTCTCCAATTCGTCCCACTAACCCGCTCTTTCCCCATGGCCCTGTCAAATTTTTCCCTTCAAGTATTTATCAAATTCCCTCCTGAAAGTTACTGCAGAATCTGCTTCCATCACCCTTTCAGATCACAACTCGCTGCGTTAAAAATATTGTGTCCTCACCTCCCCTCTGGCTCTTTTTTCCCATCACCTTCAATCTGTGTCCTCTGGTTCCCCACTCTTCTGCCACTGGAAACACCTTCTCCCTATTGACTATCAAAACCCTTCATGATCTTGAACACCTCGATCAAATCTCCCCTTAACCTTCTCTGCTCTAAGAACAACCCCAACTTAAGAACATAAGAAATAGGAGCAGGAGTAGGCCATTCGGCCCCTCGAGCCTGCTCCGCCATTCAATCAGATCATGGCTGATCTTCTACCTCAACGCCATTCTCCTGCACCATCCCCATATCCCTTGATGCCTTTAATATCTACAAATCTATCGATCTCTGTTTTGAATGTATTCAACGACTGAGCCTCCACAGCCCTCTGGGGTAGAGAATTCCAAAGATTCTCCACCCTCTGAGGGAAGAAATTCCTCCTCATCTCAGTCCTAAATGGCCGACCCCTTATTTTGAGACTGTGACCCCTGGTTCTAGATTCCCCAGCCAGGGGAAACACCCTCCGTGCATCTACCCTGTCGAGCCCTGCAAGAATTTTATATTGTGTTTCTCCAGTCTATCCACGTAACTGAAGTCTCTCATCCCTGGTACCATTCTAGTAAATCTCCTCTGCACCCTCTCTAAGGCCTTCACATCTTTCCTAAAGTGTGATGCCCAGAATTCTCCAGCTGAGGTCTAACCAGTGTTTTTTAAAGGTTTAGCATAACTTCCTTGTTTTTGTACTCGATCCCTCTATTAATAAAGCCCAGGATCCCGTATACTTTTTAACAGCCTTCTCAACCTGTCCTGCCACTTCCAAAGATTTCTGTACACACAACCCCAGGTCTCTCTGTTCCTGCACCCCCTTTAAAATTGAACCATTTTATTTATTTTGCCTCTCCTCATTCTTCCGACCAAAATGTATCACTTTACACTTCTCTGTGTTAAATTCCATCTGTCATGTGTCTGCCCATTTCACCAGTCTGTCACTATCCTCCTCATCGTTTACTACATTTCCGAGTTTCGTGTCCTCTACAAACTTTGAAATTATACCCTCTATACCCAAGTCCAGGTCATTAATATATATGAAAGAGAGCAGTGGTCCTAATACTGACCCCTGGGGAACACCACTGTATACTTCCCTCCAGTCTGAAAAACAACCGTTCACCACTACTCTCTGCTTCCTGTCCCCGAGCTAATTTCAGAGACACACTGTCACTGTCCCTCGAATCACATTTTTGGAACAATTCTATTATGTGGCACTTTATCAAATGTCCTTTGAAAGTCCATATCCACAACATCAACCTCACTCCCCTCATCGACCCTATCCGTTAACCCATCGAGGAACTCGATCGAGTTAGTCAAACACAATTTCCCTTTAACAAATCCGTGCTGACTTTCATTCATTAGCCCAGACCTTTCCAAGTGCCAATTAATTCTGTCCCAGATTATTGTCTCTGAAAGTTTCCCCATCACCGACGTTGGACTGACTGGCCTGTGAGTGCCAGCTTTACCCCTCTCCCCTTTTTTGAACAGGGGTGTAAACATTTGCAATCCCCCAGTCCTGCGGTACCGTCCCCATATCTGCAGATGTTTGGAAGACTGTGGCCAGACCCTCTGTAATTTCCACCCTCACTTCCCTCAGTAACCTGGGATACATCCCATCGTGCCCGGGGACGTTTCGACTTTGAGCACTGCCAATCTTTTAATCACCTCCTCTTTATCTATTTTAATCCTCTCCAATATCACAACCACCTCCTCCTTCAGTGCAAGACTCTTAATGCCCTCAGGAATGGGAGTGTTTGATGGGACAGTGTAGAGGGAGCTTTACTCTGTATCTAACCCTGTACCTGCCCTGGGAGTGTTTGACGGGACAGTGTAGAGGGAGCTTTACTCTGTATCTAACCCTGTACCTGACCCTGGGAGTGTTTGTTGGGACAGTGTAGAGGGAGCTTTACTCTGTATCTAACCCTGTACCTACCCTGGGAGTGTTTGATGGGACAGTGTAGAGGGAGCTTTACTCTGTATCTAACCCTGTACCTGCCCTGGGAGTGTTTGATGGGACAGTGTAGAGGGAGCTTCACTCTGTATCTAACCCTGTACCTGCCCTGGGAGTGTTTGATGGGACAGTGCAGAGGGAGCTTTACTCTGTATCTAACCCTGAACCTGCCCTGGGAGTGTTTGATGGGACAGTGTAGAGGGAGCTTAGAGTCATGGAGTCAAAGAGTTATACAGCACGGATAGAGGCCCTTCGGCCCATCGCGTCCGCGCCGGCCATCAAGCCCTGTCTAATCTAATCCCATATTCCAGCATTTGGTCCGTAGCCTTGTATGCTATGGCATTTCAAGTGCTCATCCAAATGCTTCTTGAATGTTGTGAGGGTTCCTGCCTCCACAACCCTTTCAGACAGTGAGTTCCAGACTCCAACCACCCTATGGGTGAAAAAGTTCTTTCTCAAATCCCCTCTAAACCTCCCGCCTTTTACCTTGAATCTATGCCCCCTTGTTATAGAACCCTCAACGAAGGGAAAAAGCTCCTTAGTATCCATCCTATCTGTGCCCCTCATAATTTTGTACACCTCAATCATGTCCCCCCTCAGCCTCCTCTGCTTCAAGGAAAACAAACCCAATCTTCCCAGTCTCTCTTCATAGCTGAAGCGCTCCAGCCCTGGTAACATCCTGGTGAATCTCCTCTGCACCCTCTCCAAAGTGATCACATCCTTCCTGTAGTGTGGCGACCAGAACTGCACACAGTACTCCAGCTGTGGCCTAACCAGTGTTTTATACAGCTCCATCATAACCTCCTTGCTCTTATATTCTATGCCTCGGCTAATAAAGGCAAGTATCCCAGATGCCTTCTTTACCAACTTATCTACCTGTTCCGCCGCCTTCAGGGATCTGTGAACTTGCACACCAAGATCCCTCTGACCCTCTGTCTTGCCTTGGGTCCTCCCATTCATTGTGTATTCCCTTGCCTTGTTAGTCCCTCCAAAGTGCATCACCTCGCACTTTTCCTGGTTAAATTCCATTTGCCACTGTTCCGCCCATCTGACCAACCCATCTATATCGTCCTGCAGACTGAGGCTATCCTCCTCGCTATTTACCACCCTACCAATTTTTATATCATCAGCGAACTTACTGATCATACCTTTTACATTCATATCCAAGTCATTAATGTAGACCACAAACAGCATTTACTCTGTATTGATGGGACAGTGTAGAGGGAGCTTTACTCTGTATCGAACCCTGTACCTGCCCTGGGAGTGTTTGATGGGACAGTGTCGAGGGAGCTTTACTCTGTACATAACCCTGCACCTGCCCTGGGAGTGTTTGATGGGACAGTGTAGAGGGAGCTTTACTCTGCATCTAACCCTGTACCTGCCCTGGGAGTGTTTGATGGGACAGTGTAGAGGGAGCTTTACTCTGCACATAACCCTGCACCTGCCCTGGGAGTGTTTGATGGGACAGTGTGGAGGGTGCTTTACTCTGTACCTAACCCTGTACCTGCCCTGGGTCTGTTTGATGGGACAGTGTAGAGGGAGCATTATTCTGTATCTAACCCTGGGAGGGTTTGATGGGACAGTGTAGAGGGAGCTTTACTCTGTATCTAACCCTGTACCTGCCCTGGGAGGGTTTGATGGGACAGTGTGGAGGGAGCTTTACTCTGTATCTAACCCTGTACCTGCCCTGGGAGTGTTTGATGGGACAGTGTAGAGGGAGCTTTACTCTGTATCTAACCCTGTACCTGCCCTGGGAGGGTTTGATGGGACAGTGTGGAGGGAGCTTTACTCTGTATCTAACCCTGTACCTGCCCTGGGTCTGTTTGATGGGACAGTGTCGAGGGAGCATTATTCTGTATCTAACCCTGGGAGGGTTTGATGGGACAGTGTAGAGGGAGCTTTACTCTGTATCTAACCCTGTACCTGCCCTGGGAGGGTTTGATGGGACAGTGTAGAGGGAGCTTTACTCTGTATCTCACCCTGTACCTGCCCTGGGAGGGTTTGATGGGACAGTGTAGAGGGAGCTTTACTCTGTATCTCACCCTGTACCTGCCCTGGGAGGGTTTGATGGGACAGTGTAGAGGGAGCTTTACTCTGTATCTCACCCTGTACCTGCCCTGGGAGGGTTTGATGGGACAGTGTGGAGGGAGCTTTACTCTGTATCTAACCCTGTACCTGCCCTGGGAGTGATTGACGGGACGGTGTAGAGGGAGCTTTACTCTGTATCTCACCCTGTACCTGCCCTGGGAGTGTTTGATGGGACAGTGTAGAGGGAGCTTTACTCTGTATCTCACCCTGTACCTGCCCTGGGAGTGTTTGATGGGACAGTGTAGAGGGAGCTTTACTCTGTATCTCACCCTGTACCTGCCCTGGGAGGGTTTGATGGGACATCAGGATCCCTTGCCCTGAAAACTAACATCATTTAACTGACTAATTTCTCTGCAGTGCTGGTTATTCAAAATTCAATATTTAAAACAAGGCTTGGGTCTGTGTTGAACAGCTTCGATGTGTTTGAGAGGTGTTCATGCTGTTTATGGAAAGTGTTTCAGCAGAGAGTGTGATGTTCACACCAGCTCGGAGAGGCTGTTGCTCTTTCTGCTCTCCGATCAATGTGTGAAACCCAGTTTGAGCAGCCTGTGAAGTGAAGGTTTTGGGTGAAGAAGCAGGGTGGGTGGTGTCTTGAACGTGAGAACAGCTGCCCAGAGCAGAGCTGTTGCAAGACAGAGAGGAAAGCTCAGAAAGGCTTTGTCTGGAGATGGGACTTCACTCCAGCTTCTGTCACTGCCTCAGTCCCCTGTGGCCCACCTTGGATTCTGTCTCAGGACCCGTCAATCTTGGTCGACACAGGATCAGAGTTCACGTGATGCCACGAAAGTTCAACGTCCTCTGACACTCACTGCACAGGCTTAAATAGTGTCAGAATGAGGCCATTCGGCCTATCGTGGCTGTGGCGGCTCTTTGAAAGAGCTCTCCAATAAGTCCCACTCCCCGCACTTTTTTTCCGTTCAAGTATTTATCAAACTCCTCTTTGAAAGTTATTTTTGAATCAACTTCCACAATCCTTTCAGGCAGCACGTGTCAGATCAGCACAACTCACTGCGGAACAAACTGTCTCCTCTCCTCACCTCTCGCTCGGTTCCCAATTACTTGTGTTCCAGAGGTCTCTCTGTCCGATAGAA
This sequence comes from Heptranchias perlo, assembly GCF_035084215.1. Lineage (NCBI taxonomy): Eukaryota > Metazoa > Chordata > Chondrichthyes > Hexanchiformes > Hexanchidae > Heptranchias > Heptranchias perlo. The sequence continues at coordinate 52,827 of NW_027140019.1, read as the reverse complement.
ACTGTCTGTGTTCTGTTTGTCTCTCTATCTGATAGTAACTGTCTGTGTTGTTTGTCTCTCTCTCTATCTGATAGTAACTGTCAGTGCTCTGTTTGTCTCTCTCTCTCTATCTGATAGTAACTGTCTGTGTTCTCAGAGTTATACAGCACGGATAGAGGCCCTTCGGCCCATCGTGTCCGCGCCGGCCATCAAGCCCTGTCCACTCTAATCCCATATTCCAGCATTTGGTCCGTAGCCTTGTATGCGATGGCATTTCAAGTGCTCATCCAAATGCTTCTTGAATGTTGTGAGGGTTCCTGCCTCCACAACCCTCTCAGGCAGTGAGTCCCAGACTCCAACCACCCTCTGGGTGAAAAAGTTCTTTCTCAAATCCCCTCTAAACCTCCCGCCTTTTACCTTGAATCTATGCCCCCTTGTTATAGAACCCTCAACGAAGGGAAAAAGCTCCTTAGTATCCATCCTATCTGTGCCCCTCATAATTTTGTACACCTCAATCATGTCCCCCCTCAGCCTCCTCTGCTCCAAGGAAAACAAACCCAATCTTCCCAGTCTCTCTTCATAGCTGAAGCGCTCCAGCCCTGGTAACATCCTGGTGAATCTCCTCTGCACCCTCTCCAAAGCGATCACATCCTTCCTGTAGTGTGGCGACCAGAACTGCACACAGTACTCCAGCTGTGGCCTAACCAGTGTTTTATACAGCTCCATCATAACCTCCTTGCTCTTATATTCTATGCCTCGGCTAATAAAGGCAAGTATCCCATATGCCTTCTTTACCACCTTATCTACCTGTTCCGCCGCCTTCAGGGATCTGTGAACTTGCACACCAAGATCCCTCTGACCCTCTGTCTTGCCTTGGGTCTTCCCATTCATTGTGTATTCCCTTGCCTTGTTAGTCCCTCCAAAGTGCATCACCTCGCACTTTTCCTGGTTAAATTCCATTTGCCACTGTTCCGCCCATCTGACCAACCCATCTATATCGTCCTGCAGACTGAGGCTATCCTCCTCGCTATTTACCACCCTACCAATTTTTCTATCATCAGCGAACTTACTGATCATACCTTTTACATTCATATCCAAGTAGTTAATGTAGACCACAAACAGCAAGGGCCCCAGCACCGATCCCTGTGGTACCCCACTGGCCACAGGCTTCCAGTCACAAAAACAACCTTCGACCATCACCCTCTGCCTTCTGCCACTAAGCCAGTTTTGTATCCAAAGTGCCAAGGCACCCTGGACTATCTGATAGTAACTGTCTGTGTTCTGTGTGTCTCTCTCACCATCTGATAGTAACGGTCTGTGTTCTGTTTGTCTCTCTGTCTCTCTCTCACTATCTGATAGTAACTGTCTGTGTTCTGTTTGTCTCTGTCTCTCTCTCACTATCTGATAGTAACTATCTGTGTTCTGTCTCTCTCTTTCTGATAGTAACTGTCTGTGTTCTGTTTGTCTCTCTCTCTCACTATCTGATATTCACTGTCTGTGTTCTCTCTCTCTCTCTCTCTGATAGTAACCGTCTGTGTTCTGTTTGTCTCTCTCACTCACTCTCACTATCTGATAGTAACCTTCTGTGTTCTGTTTGTCTCTCTCTCTATCTAATAGTAACTGTCTGTTCTGTTTGTCTCTCTCTCTCTCTTACTATCTGATAGTAACTGTCTGTGTTCTGTTTGTCTCTCTCTCACTATCTGATAGTAACCTTCTGTGTTCTGTTTGTCTCTCTCTCTATCTAATAGTAACTGTCTGTTCTGTTTGTCTCTCTCACTCACTCTCACTATCTGATAGTAACCTTCTGTGTTCTGTTTGTCTCTCTCTCTATCTAATAGTAACTGTCTGTTCTGTTTGTCTCTCTCTCTCTCTTACTATCTGATAGTAACTGTCTGTGTTCTGTTTGTCTCTCTCTCACTATCTGATAGTAACCTTCTGTGTTCTGTTTGTCTCTCTCTCTTACTATCTGATAGTAACGGTCTGTGTTCTGTGTGTGTCTCTCTCACTGTCACTATCTAATAGTAACTGTCTGTTCTGTTTGTCTCTCTCTCTCTCTTACTATCTGATAGTAACTGTCTGTGTTCTGTTTGTCTCTCTCTTACTATCTGATAGTAACTGTCTGTGTTCTGTTTGTCTCTCTCTCTATCTCTGATAGTAACTGCCTGTGTTCTGCTTGTCTCTCTCTGATAGTAACTGTCTGTGTTCTGTTTGTCTCTCTGTCTCTCTCTCTCACTATCAGATAGTAACTGTCTGTGTTCTGTTTCTCTCTCTCTCTCTATCTGATAGTAACTGTCTGTGTTCTGTTTGTCTCTTTCTCTCTCTCTGATAATAAACGTCTGTGTTCTGTTTGTCTCTCTCTGTCTCTCTCTCTCACTATCTGACAGTAACGGTCTGTGTTCTGTTTGTCTCTTTCTCTCTATCTGATAGTAACTGTCTGTGTTCTGTTTGTCTCTCTCTGTCTCTCTCTCTCTCTATCTGATAGTAACTGTCTGTGTTCTGTTTGTCTCTCTCTCTCACTATCTGACAGTAACGGTCTGTGTTCTGTTTGTCTCTTTCTCTCTATCTGATAGTAACTGTCTGTGTTCTGTTTGTCTCTCTCTGTCTCTCTCTCTCACTATCTGACAGTAACGGTCTGTGTTCTGTTTGTCTCTTTCTCTCTATCTGATAGTAACTGTCTGTGTTCTGTTTGTCTCTCTCTGTCTCTCTCTCTCACTATCTGACAGTAACGGTCTGTGTTCTGTTTGTCTCTTTCTCTATCTGATAGTAACTGTCTGTGTTCTGTTTGTCTCTCTCTCTCTCTGATAGTAACTGTCTGTGTTCTGTTTGTCTCTCTCTCTATCTGATAGTAACTGTCTGTGTTCTGTTTGTCTCTCTCTCTCTCTATCTGATAGTAACTGTCTGTGTTCTGTTTGTCTCTCTCTCTCTCTGATAGTAACTGTCTGTGTTCTGTTTGTCTCTCTGTCTCTCTCTCTCACTATCTGATAGTAACTGTCTGTGTTCTGTTTGTCTCTCTGTCTCTCTCTCTATCTGATAGTAACTGTCTGTGTTCTGTTTGTCTCTCTCTCTCTCTCTGATAGTAACTGTCTGTGTTCTGTTTGTCTCTCTCTCTCTCTGATAGTAACTGTCTGTGTTCTGTTTGTCTCTCTCTCTCTCTATCTGATAGTAACTGTCTGTGTTCTGTTTGTCTCTCTCTCTCTCTATCTGATAGTAACTGTCTGTGTTCTGTTTGTCTCTCTCTCTGATAGTAACTGTCTGTGTTCTGTTTGTCTCTCTCTCACTATCTGATAGTAACTGTCTGTGTTCTGTTTGTCTCTCTGTCTCTCTCTATCTGATAGTAACTGTCTGTGTTCTGTTTGTCTCTCTCTCTCGCTATCTGATAGTAACTGTGTTCTGTTTGTCTCTCTCTCACTATCTGATAGTAACTGTCTGTGTTCTGTTTGTCTCTCTCTCACTATCTGATAGTAACTGTCTGTGTTCTGTTTGTCTCTCTCTATCTGATAGTAACTGTGTGTTGTTTGTCTCTCTCTCACTATCTGATAGTAACTGTCTGTGTTCTGTTTGTCTCTCTCACTATCTGATAGTAACTGTCTGTGTTCTGTTTCTCTCTCTCTATCTGATAGTAACCTTCTGTGTTCTGTTTGTCTCTCTCTCTCTCTCTGATAGTAACTGTCTGTGTTCTGTTTGTCTCTCTGTCTCTGTCTCTGACTATCTGATAGTAACTGTCTGTGTTCTGTTTGTCTCTCTGTCTCTGTCTCTGACTATCTGATAGTAACCTTCTGTGTTCTGTTTGTCTCTCTCTCTCTCTCTGATAGTAACTGTCTGTGTTCTGTTTGTCTCTCTCTCACTATCTGATAGTAACTGTCTGTGTTCTGTTTGTCTCTCTGTCTCTCTCTATCTGATAGTAACTGTCTGTGTTCTGTTTGTCTCTCTCTCTCGCTATCTGATAGTAACTGTGTTCTGTTTGTCTCTCTCTCACTATCTGATAGTAACTGTCTGTGTTCTGTTTGTCTCTCTCTCACTATCTGATAGTAACTGTCTGTGTTCTGTTTGTCTCTCTCTATCTGATAGTAACTGTGTGTTGTTTGTCTCTCTCTCACTATCTGATAGTAACTGTCTGTGTTCTGTTTGTCTCTCTCACTATCTGATAGTAACTGTCTGTGTTCTGTTTCTCTCTCTCTATCTGATAGTAACCTTCTGTGTTCTGTTTGTCTCTCTCTCTCTATCTGATAGTAACTGTCTGTGTTCTGTTTGTCTCTCTCTCTCTGATAGTAACTGTCTGTGTTCTGTTTGTCTCTCTGTCTCTCTCTCACTATCTGATAGTAACTGTCTGTGTTCTGTTTGTCTCTCTGTCTCTCTCTCTCACTATCTGATAGTAACTGTCTGTGTTCTGTTTGTCTCTCTGTCTCTCTCTCTATCTGATAGTAACTGTCTGTGTTCTGTTTGTCTCTCGCTGTCTCTCTCTCTCACTATCTGATAGTAACTGTCTGTGTTCTGTTTGTGTCTCTCTCTCTCTATCTGATAGTAACTGTCTGTGTTCTGTTTGTCTCTCTCACTATCAGATAGTAACTGTCTGTGTTCTGTTTGTCTCTCTGTCTCTCTCTCTCACTATCTGATAGTAACTGTCTGTGTTCTGTTTGTCTCTCTGTCTCTGTCTCTGACTATCTGATAGTAACTGTCTGTGTTCTGTTTGTCTCTCTCACTATCAGATAGTAACTGTCTGTGTTCTGTTTGTCTCTCTGTCTCTCTCTCTCACTATCTGATAGTAACTGTCTGTGTTCTGTTTGTCTCTCTGTCTCTCTCTCTCTCTGATAGTAACCTTCTGTGTTCTGTTTGTCTCTCTCTCTATCTGACAGTAACTGTCTGTGTTATAGAGTCATACAGCACGGATAGAGGCACTTCGGCCCATCGTGTCCGCGCCGGCCATCAAGCCCTGTCCACTCTAATCCCATATTCCAGCATTTGGTCCGTAGCCTTGTATGCTATGGCATTTCAAGTGCTCATCCAAATGCTTCTTGAATGTTGTGAGGGTTCCTGCCTCCACAACCCTCTCAGGCAGTGAGTTCCAGACTCCAACCACCCTCTGGGTGAAAAAGTTCTTTCTCAAATCCCCTCTAAACCTCCCGCATTTTACCTTGAATCTATGCCCCCTTGTTATAGAACCCTCAACGAAGGGAAAAAGCTCTTGAGTATCCATCCTATCTGTGCCCCTCATAATTTTGTACACCTCAATCATGTCCCCCCTCAGCCTCCTCTGCTCCAAGGAAAACAAACCCAATCTTCCCAGTCTCTCTTCATAGCTGAAGCGCTCCAGCCCTGGTAACATCCTGGTGAATCTCCTCTGAACCCTCTCCAAAGCGATCACATCCTTCCTGTAGTGTGGCGACCAGAACTGCACACAGTACTCCAGCTGTGGCCTAACCAGTGTTTTATACAGCTCCATCATAACCTCCTTGCTCTTATATTCTTTGCCTCGGCTAATAAAGGCAAGTATCCCATATGCCTTCTTTACCACCTTATCTACCTGTTCCGCCGCCTTCAGGGATCTGTGAACTTGCACACCAAGATCCCTCTGACCCTCTGTCTTGCCTAGGGTCCTCCCATTCATTGTGTATTCCCTTGCCTTGTTAGTCCCTCCAAAGTGCATCACCTCAGACTTTTCTGGGTTAAATTCCATTTGCCACTGTTCCGCCCATCTGACCAACCCATCTATATCGTCCTGCAGACTGAGGCTATCCTCCTCGCTATTTACCACCCTACCAATTTTTGTATCATCAGCGAACTTACTGATCGTACCTTTTACATTCATATCCAAGTCATTAATGTAGACCACAAACAGCAAGGTACCCCACTGGCCACAGGCTTCCAGTCACAAAAACAACCTTCGACCATCACCCTCTGCCTTCTGCCACTAAGCCAGTTTTGTATCCAAAGTGCCAAGGCACCCTGGATTCCATGGGCTCGTACCTTCTTGACCAGTCTCCTGTGCGGGACTTTATCGAAGGCCTTACTGAAATCCATGTACACCACATCCACTGCGTTACCCTCATCCACACGCCTAGTCACCCCCTCAAAAAATTCAATCAAATTAGTCAGACATGATCTTCCCTTGACAAAGCCATGTTGACTATCCCTGATTAATCCTTGCTTCTCCAAGTGGAGACTAATTTTGTTCTTCAGAATTTTCCTACCACTGATGTTAGGCTCACTGGCCTGTAGTTCCCCGGTTTTTCCCTACTCCCCTTCTTGAATAATGGTACTACATTAGCGGTTCTCCAGTCCTCTGGCACATCCCCTGTGGCCAGAGAGGTTCTGAATATATGTGTTGGAGCCCCCGCAATCTCCTCCTTTGCCTCACACAGTAGCCTGGGATACATTTCGTCCGGGCCTGGGGATTTATCCATTTTTAGGCCTGCTAAAACCGCCAATACCTCCTCCCGCTCGATGTTAATATGTTCGAGTATATCACAGTCCCCCTGCCGTATTTCTATGTCTACATCGTCCTTCTCCATAGTGAAAACAGATGTAAAAAATCTCTCGCTATCTGATAGTAACTGTCTGTGTTCTGTTTGTCTCTCTCTCTCTATCTGATAGTAACTGTCTGTGTTCTGTTTGTCTCTCTCACTATCTGATAGTAACTGTCTGTGTTCTGTTTCTCTCTCTCTCTCTATCTGATAGTAACTGTCTGTGTTCTGTTTGTGTCTCTCTCTCTCTATCTGATAGTAACTGTCTGTGTTCTGTTTGTGTCTCTCTCTCTCTATCTGATAGTAACTGTCTGTGTTCTGTTTGTGTCTCTCTCTCTCTATCTGATAGTAACTGTCTGTGTTCTGTTTGTCTCTCTCTCTCTATCTGATAGTAACTGTCTGTGTTCTGTTTGTCTCTCTCTCACTATCTGATAGTAACTGTCTGTGTTCTGTTTGTGTCTCTCTCTCTCTATCTGATAGTAACTGTCCGTGTTCTGTTTGTCTCTCTCTCTAAGGTATCATGGGGGATGGGGAGAGAGCGGGAATATGGTCCTGAGATAGAGGATCAGCCATGATCTGATTGAATGGCGGAGCAGGCTCGAGGGGCCGAATGGCCTACTCCTGCCTCTTATGGTCTGTGTTCTGTTTCTCTCTCTATTTGACAGTTACTGTCTTGCGTTAATCTCTCTCCATCTGACAGTAACTGTCTTGTGTTAATCTCTCTCCATCTGACAGTAACTGTCTTGTGTTAATCTCTCTCCATCTGACAGTAACTGTCTTGTGTTAATCTCTCTCCATCTGACAGTACCTGTCTGGTGTTGATCTCTCTCCATCTATAAATTTAAAACAGAAATAGACAGTTTCTGAGAAGACATGAATTTAGATTTGAGGTTAGGATCAGATCAGGCATGATCTTATTGAATGGCAGAGCAGGCTCGAGGGGCCGATTGGCCGACTCCTGCTCCTGTCTCTTATGTTCTTATCTGACAGTGACTACCTTGTGTTGATCGGTCTTGTGTTGATGTCACTCTATCTGGCAGGGTGGGGATATAAAGGAGAGGGAGCGGTGACCGAGGGCAGGGTGGGGGATATAAAGGAGTGGGAGCGCTGACCGAGGGCAGGGTGGGGGATATAAAGGAGTGGGAGCGCTGACCGAGGGCAGGGTGGGGGATATAAAGGAGTGGGAGCGCTGACCGAGGGCAGGGTGGGGGATATAAAGGAGAGGGAGCGCTGACCGAGGGCAGGGTGGGGGATATAAAGGAGAGGGAGCGCTGACCGAGGGGGGGGGGGGGGGGGGGGGGCTCGGGGTGACGGGGGGGCTCGGGGTGACGGGGGCCCGGGGTGACGGGGGGGGGGGGGGCTCGGGGTGACGGGGGGGGGCTCGGGGTGACGGTGACGGGGGGGGGGGCTCGGGGTGACGGGAGGGCCGGGGTGAGCTCGGGGGGGGGGCCGGGGTGACGGGGGGGGGGGGGGGGGCTCGGGGCGACGGGGGGGGGCTCGGGGCGACGGGGGGGGGGGGGGGCTCGGGGTGACGGTGACGGGGGGGGGGCTCGGGGTGACGGGGGGGTGGGGGGGTGGGCCGGGGTGACGGGGGGGGGGGGGGGCCGGGGTGACGGGGGGGGGGGGGGGCGGGCCGGGGTGACGGGGGGGGCTCGGGGGGGGGCCGGGGCGACGGGGGGGCTCGGGGCGACGGGGGGGGCTCGGGGCGACGGGGGGGGCTCGGGGCGACGGGGGGGGGCTCGGGGCGACGGGGGGGGCTCGGGGCGACGGGGGGGGCTCGGGGCGACGGGGGGGGCTCGGGGCGACGGGGGGGGCTCGGGGCGACGGGGGGGGGCTCGGGGCGACGGGGGGGGGGGGGGGGGGCCGGGGTGACGGGGCCGGGGTGGGGGGCTCGGGGTGACGGTGACGGGGGGGGGGCTTGGGGTGACGGGGGGGTGGGGGGGTGGGCCGGGGTGACGGGGGGGGGGGGGGGCCGGGGTGACGGGGGGGGGGGGGGCGGGCCGGGGTGACGGGGGGGGCTCGGGGGGGGGCCGGGGCGACGGGGGGGCTCGGGGCGACGGGGGGGGCTCGGGGCGACGGGGGGGGGCTCGGGGCGACGGGGGGGGCTCGGGGCGACGGGGGGGGCTCGGGGCGACGGGGGGGGGCTCGGGGCGACGGGGGGGGCTCGGGGCGACGGGGGGGGCTCGGGGCGACGGGGGGGGCTCGGGGCGACGGGGGGGGCTCGGGGCGACGGGGGGGGCTCGGGGCGACGGGGGGGGCTCGGGGCGACGGGGGGGGCTCGGGGCGACGGGGGGGGCTCGGGGCGACGGGGGGGGCTCGGGGCGACGGGGGGGGCTCGGGGCGACGGGGGGGGCTCGGGGCGACGGGGGGGGGGCTCGGGGCGACGGGGGGGCTCGGGGCGACGGGGGGGGCTCGGGGCGACGGGGGGGGCTCGGGGCGACGGGGGGGGCTCGGGGCGACGGGGGGGGGGGCTCGGGGCGACGGGGGGGGCTCGGGGCGACTCGGGGCGACGGGGGGGCTCGGGGCGACGGGGGGGCCTCGGGGCGACGGGGGGGGCTCGGGGCGACGGGGGGGGGCTCGGGGTGACGGGGGGGCTCGGGGCGACGGGGGGGGCTCGGGGCGACGGGGGGGGCTCGGGGCGACGGGGGGGGGGCTCGGGGCGACTCGGGGCGACGGGGGGGCTCGGGGCGACGGGGGGGCTCGGGGCGACGGGGGGGCTCGGGGCGACGGGGGGGGCTCGGGGCGACGGGGGGGGCTCGGGGCGACGGGGGGGGCTCGGGGCGACGGGGGGGGCTCGGGGCGACGGGGGGGGCTCGGGGCGACGGGGGGGGCTCGGGGTGACGGGGGGGGCTCGGGGTGACGGGGGGGGCTCGGGGTGACGGGGGGGGCTCGGGGTGACGGGGGGGGCTCGGGGTGACGGGGGGGCTCGGGGTGACGGGGGGGCTCGGGGTGACGGGGGGGCTCGGGGTGACGGGGGGCTCGGGGTGACGGGGGGGCTCGGTGTCCCGGGGGGCTCGGTGGGTCTGAAGCTGAATCATAAACACAGGCTGAAATTTGGAAGTGACATCAGAGGCCAGCCGACTGGTGACTGGTTGGTCACTGATACATTTCTTGCTCTCCAAGCTGGGGAATTGTTTTAAACTATAAACTTATCACTTGCAAATACTTTATTCAATTAATAACTTGAACGAGATAAAGTAATTAGTTTAAAAAGAACTGAAAATATACCGTGTGAATTAATGACATTTGGTTTAATTAATTGAACAGGGTTCGACAGAGGGGGCAGGGCAGGTGATGCACTGTAACTGCAGCATGTGGGAGCTGGTGGAGAGCAGAGAGATCCCCGGCAACCACATCTGGGGAGAGCGAGGTCCCCGGCAACCACATCTGGGGAGAGCGAGGTCCCCGGCAACCACATCTGGGGAGAGCGAGGTCCCCGGCAATTATATCCGGAGTTGGTGTCTGCGGCTCGAGGAGCTGAGCTGGAGTCCGAGCTGCAGATATTGCAATCTATCCGGGAGGAGGAGAGTTATCTGGGCACTTTGATCCAGGAGACAGTCACACCAGTGGTCAGGGACAGGTGGGTGTGACTGACTGCCAGGCAGCTATGGGGACCCAGGATGTAGTGATGGAGGAGACTCAGCCTTTACCCTTGTCTAACAGGCACCAGGTACTTGCTAGCTGTGCGGATGAGAACAAGGACGGCGGGGAGGATGGGAAAAGTGACTGTGGTACAGGAGGCCACTCAAGTCGGGGCGTAAAAAGGAAAGTGGTAGTTTTAGGGGACAGTAGAATCAGGGGGATAGATACTGTTCGCTGCAGCCGCGACCGAGAGTCCCAAAGTCTGTGTTGCCTGCCCGGTGCCAGGGTTAAGGACATCTCCTCGTGTCTGGAAAAGAACTTGGAGCATGAGGGGGAGGGTCTCGTTGTCGTGGTCAATGTAGGAACCAATGACAGGTAGAAATAGGAATGAGGTTTTGCTGAGGGAGTTTGAGGAGCAGATTTAAAAGCAAAACCACAAAAAGGTCTCATCTCTGGATAACTACCTGAACCACACACAAATTAGCATTGGGACCAACAGATCAGATGGTTGAAGGCTGGCTCAAAGAGTGGTGTGGGAGACAGGGGGTTCGATTCATGGGGCACTGGCACCAGTACTGGGGAATGGGGGAGCTGTTCCGTTGGGATGGGCCCTACTAAAATCGGCTGGGACCAGTGTCCTGGCGAATCGAATAACTAGGGCTGGAGATAGGGCTTTAAACTGAAAAGGCCAGGGTGGGTAGGAGGGAGTCAGGTAAGGGTAAATTTATAAATTTAAAAAGAAAAGTCACTTTAGTATATCCGAGTTCACTGACGATACAAAGCTCAGTGGGAAAGTAAGCTGTGAGGAGGACACAGAGTCTGCAAAGGGATACAGACAGAGTGAGTGGACAGGAAGGTGGCAGATGGAGTATAATGTGGGGAAATGTGAGGGTTATTCACTTTGGTAGGAAGAATAGTCAGGAGGGAGTGGCCCTGGGAGTTCTCAACATTGACTCTGGACCCCATGAAATCTCATGGCATCAGGTCAAACATGGGCAAGGAAACCTCCTGCTGATTACCACCTACCGTCCTCCCTCAGCTGATGAATCAGTCCTCCTCCATGTTGAGCATCACTTGGAGGAAGCACTGAGGGTAGCAAGGGCACAAAACGTACTCTGGGTGAGGGACTTCAATGTCCATCACCAAGAGTGGCTCGGTAGCACCACTGCTGACCGAGCTGGCCGAGTCCTGAAGGACATAGCTGCAAGACTGGGCCTGCGGCAGGTGGTGAGCGAACCAACACAAGGAAAAACTTACTTGACCTCGTCCTCACCAATCTACCTGTCCCAGATGCATCTGTCCATGACAGTATCGGTAGGAGTGACCACCGCACAGTCCTCGTGGAGATGAAGTCCCGTCTTCGCACTGAGGACACCGTCCAATGTGTTGTGTGGCACAACCACCGTGCTAAATGGGATAGATTCAGAACAGATCTAGCAGCTCAAAACTGGGCATCCATGAGGCACTGTGGGCCATCAGCAGCAGCAGAATTGTATTCCAGCACAATCTGTAACCTCATGGCCCGGCATATTCCTCACTCTACCATTACCAACAAGCCAGGGGATCAACCCTGGTTCAATGAGGAGTGTAGAAGAGCATGCCAGGAGCAGCAACAGGCGTACCTAAAAATGAGGTACCAACCTGGTGAAGCTACAACTCAGGACTACATGCATGCTAAACAGCGGAAGCAACATGCTATAGACAGAGCTAAGCGATTCCACAACCAACGGATCAGATCAAAGCTCTGCAGTCCTGCCACATCCAGTCATGAATGGTGGTGGACAATTAAACAACGAACGGGAGGAGGAGGCTCTGCAAACATCCCCATCCTCAATGATGTCGGAGTCCAGCATGTGAGTGCAAAAGACAAGGCTGAAGCGTTTGCAACCATCTTCAGCCAGAAGTGCCGAGTGGATGATCCATCTCCCACCGTTTCAGAAGCCAGTCTTCAGCCAATTCGATTCACTCCATGTGACATCAAGAAACGGCTGAGTGCACTGGATACAGCAAAGGCTATGGGCCCCGACAACATCCCAGCTGTAGTGCTGAAGGCTTGTGCTCCAGAACTAGCTGCGCCTCGAGCCAAACTGTTCCAGTACAGCTACAACACTGGCATCTATCCGACAATGTGGAAAATTGCCCAGGTATGTCCTGTCCACAAAAAGCAGGTCAAATCCAATCCAGCCAATTACCGCCCCATCAGTCTACTCTCAATCATCAGCAAAGTGATGGAAGGTGTCATTGACGGTGCTATCAAGAGACACTTACTCACCAATAACCTGCTCACCGATGCTCAGTTTGGGTTCCGCCAGGACCACTCGGCTCCAGACCTCATTACAGCCTTGGTCCAAATATGGACAAAAGAGCTGAATTCCAGAGGTGAGTTGAGAGTGACTGCCCTTGACATCAAGGCAGCATTTGACTGAGTATGGCACCAAGGAGCCCGAGTAAAATTGAAGTCAATGGGAATCAGGGGGAAAACTCTCTCGTGGCTGGAGTCATACCTAGCACAAAGGAAGATGGTAGTGGTTGTTGGAGGCCAATCATCTCAGCCCCAGGGCATTGCTGCAGGAGTTTCTCAGGGCAGTGTCCGAGGCCCAACCATCTTCAGCTGCATCATCAATGGCCTTCCCTCCATCATAAGGTCAGAAATGGGGATGTTTGCTGATGATTGCCCAGTGTTCAGTTCCATTCACAACCCCTCAAATAATGAAGCAGTCCGAGCCCGCAAGACCTGGACGACATCCAAGCTTGGGCGGATAGTGGCAAGTAACATTCGTGCCAGACAAGTGCCAGGCAATGACCACCTCCCCTTAACATTCAACGGCATTACCATCGCCGAATCCCCCACCATCAACATCCTGTGGGTCACCATTGACCAGAAACTTAACTGGACCAGCCATATAAATACTGTGGCTACAAGAGCAGGTGAGAGGCTGGGTATTCTGCGGTGAGTGACTCACCTCCTGACTCCCCAAAGCCTTTCCACCATCTACAAGGCACAAGTCAGGAGTGTGATGGAATACTCTCCACTTGCCTGGATGAGTGCAGCTCCAACAACACTCAAGAAGCTCGACACCATCCAGGACAAAGCAGCCTGCTTGATTGGCACCCATCCACCACCCGAAACATTCACTCCCTTCACCACCGGCGCACAGTGGCTGCAGTGTGGACCATCCACAGGATGCACTGCAGCAACTCGCCAAGGCTTCTTCGACAGCAGCTCCCAAACCCGCGACCTCTACCACCTAGAAGGACAAGAGCAGCAGGCACATGGGAACAGCACCACCTGCACGTTCCCCTCCAAGTCACACACCATCCCGACTTGGAAATATATCGCCGTTCCTTCATTGTCGCTGGGTCAAAATCCTGGAACTCCCTTCCTAACAGCACTATGGGAGAACCGTCACCATACGAACTGCAGCGGTTCAAGAAGGCGGCTCACCACCACCTTCTCAAGGGCAATTAGGGATGGGCAATAAATGCCGGCCTCGCCAGCTACGCCCACATCCCATGAATGAATAATAAAAAAAATAGAAAAACAGAATATTTTTTAAAGAGGGAGAAACTATTAAATGTTGGTGTTTAGAGAGACTTGGGTGTACAAGAAACACAAAACGTGTGGAGGTACAGCAAGCAATTAGGAAAGCAAATGGCATGTTGGCCTTTATTGCAATGGGGTTGGAGCACAAGAGTAAGGAAGTCTTGCTTCAATTGTACAGGGCTTTGGTGAGTCCTCACCTGGAGTACTGCGTACAATTTTGGTCTCCTTATCTAAGGAAGGATATACTTACCTTAGAGAGGATGCAACAAAGGTTCAGTAAATTAATTCCTGGGACGAGGGTAGACAAGGAGGACCTATTTCCCCTAGTAGGGGGGGTCAATAACCGGGGGGGGGGCATAGATTTAAAATAATCGGTAGAAGGATTAGAGGGGAGCAGAGGAAACTTCTAACCCAGAGGGTGGTGGGGGCCTGGAACTGACTCCCTGAGAGGGTGGGAGAGGCAGAAACCCTCAACTCATTTAAAAAGTACCCGGATGTGCACCTGAAGTGCTGTAACCTACAGGGCTACAGACCAAGAGCTGGAAAGTGGGATTAGGCTGGGTGGCTCATTCTCGGCCGGCACGGACACATTGGGCCGAATGGCCTCCTTCTGTGCTGTAGATTTTGTGTGATTCTATGAGAGGGCTTGTCCTGTGAGGAGAGGTTGGGAAGAATGGGCCTTTACTCTCTGGAGTTTAGAAGAATGAGAGGTGATCTCATTGAAACATGAGATTACGAGGGGGTTTGACAGGGTTAATGCGAAGAGATTGTTTCCCCTGGCTGGAGTCTAGAACTAGGGGGCATAGTCTCAGGATAGGGGGTCGGCCATTTAGGTCTGAGATGAGGAGAAATTTCTTCACTCAGAGGGTTGTGAATCTTTGGAATTCTCTACCCCAGAGGGCAGTGGATGCTCAGTCGTTTAGTATATTCAAGGCTGAGATAGATTTTTGGACTCTCGGGGAATCAAGGGAAATGGGGATTGGGTGGGAAAGTGGAGTTGAGGTTGAAGATCAGCCATGATCTGATTGAATGGCGAAGCAGGTTCGAGGGGCCGAATGGCCTACTCCTGCTCCTATTTCTTATGTTCTGATGTTATCCTCTCCAACTGGCAATGTAGAGGGAGCTTTACTCTGTATCTAACCCTGGACCTGCCCTGGGAGCGTTTGATGTTTAGTCTTTCCCAGCATCAACATCCCTCACCTTGATGAGACTAAATTCATCGAAGAAAGGAGAGGACACAGAGATTACAAACGAGGTTCAGTCTTTATTATCACAAAATCTGCAGCTGTAGATCTGTCTGACACAGGGCCCGTGAGATACTGGACTGTAAGAGAGATTCATTGGCCTGAGACCCCTGTGCACAGAATGGAGGCAGGGGGCCCAGCTCGGGCCCAGTGCGAGCCCGGCGCGAGGGGGATTATCGCGGGCCCAGTGAGAGGGGGATTATCGTGGTCCCAGTGTGGGGGGGATTATCGCAGGCCCGGTTTGTCAGGTTCGGTGTTCCAGTGTTGGATGCGGTGAGGTGGGTGGAAAGACAGACTCACAGGCAGATGGTCAGAGACTCTTCGAACACCAGTGCCGAGCGTTCTGGAACATGCGTAACCACGGAGATACGGTCAGAGAGTCCCGCCAGTCCTGGGGCATCCAGGGCCACTGCCAGGCCAGGGTACAGCGTTCGGGGTGAGGCATCATGGCGAGGTGACGCCCGTCAGAGGAGCAAAGAGCTGCGATCCCCTGTGGAGATCCGTTGGGGTTCTGGGGATAACGTTCGGTCGGGACACCGTGATCATCGCAGTATCGGAGCGGAGACAACTCCTTCTCAGTCACAAACTTCAGCACATTCTCCGACTCAAACTGCATGTAACCTGCAAAGAAATTCAGACAAGGAAGTGACTTCTCCACCTGGCCTGGTCCGGCCCCTTCCCTCCCCTCCCCTCGGGGTCACAGCTCACTGCTTCCAGCCCCATTCCAGGTCGAGTCCATCATCTAGGCTGACAGTGTGAGCGCAGTACAGACAGAGTGCTGCACTGTCAGAGGTACTGTCCATATACAGGACCGGGGGTCAGAGGGGGACACAGGACCGGGGGTCAGAGGGGGACACAGGACCGGGGGTCAGAGGGGGACACAGGACCGGGGGTCAGAGGGGGACACAGGACCGGGGGTCAGAGGGGGACACAGGACCGGGGGTCAGAGGGGGACACAGGACCGGGGGTCAGAGGGGGACACAGGACCGGGGGTCAGAGGGGGACACAGGACCGGGGGTCAGAGGGGGACACAGGACCGGGGGTCAGAGGGGGACACAGGACCGGGGGTCAGAGGGGGACACAGGACCGGGGGTCAGAGGGGGACACAGGACCGGGGGGTCAGAGGGGGACACAGGACCGGGGGTCAGAGGGGGACACAGGACCGGGGGTCAGAGGGGGACACAGGACCGGGGGTCAGAGGGGGACACAGGACCGGGGGTCAGAGGGGGACACAGGACCGGGGGTCAGAGGGGGACACAGGACCGGGGGTCAGAGGGGGACACAGGACCGGGGGTCAGAGGGGGACACAGGACCGGGGGTCAGAGGGGGACACAGGACCGGGGGTCAGAGGGGGACACAGGACCGGGGGTCAGAGGGGGACACAGGACCGGGGGTCAGAGGGGGACACAGGACCGGGGGTCAGAGGGGGACACAGGACCGGGGGTCAGAGGGGGACACAGGACCGGGGGTCAGAGGGGGACACAGGACCGGGGGTCAGAGGGGGACACAGGACCGGGGGTCAGAGGGGGACACAGGACCGGGGGTCAGAGGGGGACACAGGACCGGGGGTCAGAGGGGGACACAGGACCGGGGGTCAGAGGGGGACACAGGACCGGGGGTCAGAGGGGGACACAGGACCGGGGGTCAGAGGGGGACACAGGACCGGGGGTCAGAGGGGGACACAGGACCGGGGGTCAGAGGGGGACACAGGACCGGGGGTCAGAGGGGGACACAGGACCGGGGGTCAGAGGGGGACACAGGACCGGGGGTCAGAGGGGGACACAGGACCGGGGGTCAGAGGGGGACACAGGACCGGGGGTCAGAGGGGGACACAGGACCGGGGGTCAGAGGGGGACACAGGACCGGGGGTCAGAGGGGGACACAGGACCGGGGGTCAGAGGGGGACACAGGACCGGGGGTCAGAGGGGGACACAGGACCGGGGGTCAGAGGGGGACACAGGACCGGGGGTCAGAGGGGGACACAGGACCGGGGGTCAGAGGGGGACACAGGACCGGGGGTCAGAGGGGGACACAGGACCGGGGGTCAGAGGGGGACACAGGACCGGGGGTCAGAGGGGGACACAGGACCGGGGGTCAGAGGGGGACACAGGACCGGGGGTCAGAGGGGGACACAGGACCGGGGGTCAGAGGGGGACACAGGACCGGGGGTCAGAGGGGGACACAGGACCGGGGGTCAGAGGGGGACACAGGACCGGGGGTCAGAGGGGGACACAGGACCGGGGGTCAGAGGGGGACACAGGACCGGGGGTCAGAGGGGGACACAGGACCGGGGGTCAGAGGGGGACACAGGACCGGGGGTCAGAGGGGGACACAGGACCGGGGGTCAGAGGGGGACACAGGACCGGGGGTCAGAGGGGGACACAGGACCGGGGGTCAGAGGGGGACACAGGACCGGGGGTCAGAGGGGGACACAGGACCGGGGGTCAGAGGGGGACACAGGACCGGGGGTCAGAGGGGGACACAGGACCGGGGGTCAGAGGGGGACACAGGACCGGGGGTCAGAGGGGGACACAGGACCGGGGGTCAGAGGGGGACACAGGACCGGGGGTCAGAGGGGGACACAGGACCGGGGGTCAGAGGGGGACACAGGACCGGGGGTCAGAGGGGGACACAGGACCGGGGGTCAGAGGGGGACACAGGACCGGGGGTCAGAGGGGGACACAGGACCGGGGGTCAGAGGGGGACACAGGACCGGGGGTCAGAGGGGGACACAGGACCGGGGGTCAGAGGGGGACACAGGACCGGGGGTCAGAGGGGGACACAGGACCGGGGGTCAGAGGGGGACACAGGACCGGGGGTCAGAGGGGGACACAGGACCGGGGGTCAGAGGGGGACACAGGACCGGGGGTCAGAGGGGGACACAGGACCGGGGGTCAGAGGGGGACACAGGACCGGGGGTCAGAGGGGGACACAGGACCGGGGGTCAGAGGGGGACACAGGACCGGGGGTCAGAGGGGGACACAGGACCGGGGGTCAGAGGGGGACACAGGACCGGGGGTCAGAGGGGGACACAGGACCGGGGGTCAGAGGGGGACACAGGACCGGGGGTCAGAGGGGGACACAGGACCGGGGGTCAGAGGGGGACACAGGACCGGGGGTCAGAGGGGGGACACAGGACCGGGGGTCAGAGGGGGACACAGGACCGGGGGTCAGAGGGGGACACAGGACCGGGGGTCAGAGGGGGACACAGGACCGGGGGTCAGAGGGGGACACAGGACCGGGGGTCAGAGGGGGACACAGGACCGGGGGTCAGAGGGGGACACAGGACCGGGGGTCAGAGGGGGACACAGGACCGGGGGTCAGAGGGGGACACAGGACCGGGGGTCAGAGGGGGACACAGGACCGGGGGTCAGAGGGGGACACAGGACCGGGGGTCAGAGGGGGACACAGGACCGGGGGTCAGAGGGGGACACAGGACCGGGGGTCAGAGGGGGACACAGGACCGGGGGTCAGAGGGGGACACAGGACCGGGGGTCAGAGGGGGACACAGGACCGGGGGTCAGAGGGGGACACAGGACCGGGGGTCAGAGGGGGACACAGGACCGGGGGTCAGAGGGGGGACACAGGACCGGGGGTCAGAGGGGGACACAGGACCGGGGGTCAGAGGGGGACACAGGACCGGGGGTCAGAGGGGGACACAGGACCGGGGGTCAGAGGGGGACACAGGACCGGGGGTCAGAGGGGGACACAGGACCGGGGGTCAGAGGGGGACACAGGACCGGGGGTCAGAGGGGGACACAGGACCGGGGGTCAGAGGGGGACACAGGACCGGGGGTCAGAGGGGGACACAGGACCGGGGGTCAGAGGGGGACACAGGACCGGGGGTCAGAGGGGGACACAGGACCGGGGGTCAGAGGGGGACACAGGACCGGGGGTCAGAGGGGGACACAGGACCGGGGGTCAGAGGGGGACACAGGACCGGGGGTCAGAGGGGGACACAGGACCGGGGGTCAGAGGGGGACACAGGACCGGGGGTCAGAGGGGGACACAGGACCGGGGGTCAGAGGGGGACACAGGACCGGGGGTCAGAGGGGGACACAGGACCGGGGGTCAGAGGGGGACACAGGACCGGGGGTCAGAGGGGGACACAGGACCGGGGGTCAGAGGGGGACACAGGACCGGGGGTCAGAGGGGGACACAGGACCGGGGGTCAGAGGGGGACACAGGACCGGGGGTCAGAGGGGGACACAGGACCGGGGGTCAGAGGGGGACACAGGACCGGGGGTCAGAGGGGGACACAGGACCGGGGGTCAGAGGGGGACACAGGACCGGGGGTCAGAGGGGGACACAGGACCGGGGGTCAGAGGGGGACACAGGACCGGGGGTCAGAGGGGGACACAGGACCGGGGGTCAGAGGGGGACACAGGACCGGGGGTCAGAGGGGGACACAGGACCGGGGGTCAGAGGGGGACACAGGACCGGGGGTCAGAGGGGGACACAGGACCGGGGGTCAGAGGGGGACACAGGACCGGGGGTCAGAGGGGGACACAGGACCGGGGGTCAGAGGGGGACACAGGACCGGGGGTCAGAGGGGGACACAGGACCGGGGGTCAGAGGGGGACACAGGACCGGGGGTCAGAGGGGGACACAGGACCGGGGGTCAGAGGGGGACACAGGACCGGGGGTCAGAGGGGGACACAGGACCGGGGGTCAGAGGGGGACACAGGACCGGGGGTCAGAGGGGGACACAGGACCGGGGGTCAGAGGGGGACACAGGACCGGGGGTCAGAGGGGGACACAGGACCGGGGGTCAGAGGGGGACACAGGACCGGGGGTCAGAGGGGGACACAGGACCGGGGGTCAGAGGGGGACACAGGACCGGGGGTCAGAGGGGGACACAGGACCGGGGGTCAGAGGGGGACACAGGACCGGGGGTCAGAGGGGGACACAGGACCGGGGGTCAGAGGGGGACACAGGACCGGGGGTCAGAGGGGGACACAGGACCGGGGGTCAGAGGGGGACACAGGACCGGGGGTCAGAGGGGGACACAGGACCGGGGGTCAGAGGGGGACACAGGACCGGGGGTCAGAGGGGGACACAGGACCGGGGGTCAGAGGGGGGACACAGGACCGGGGGTCAGAGGGGGACACAGGACCGGGGGTCAGAGGGGGACACAGGACCGGGGGTCAGAGGGGGACACAGGACCGGGGGTCAGAGGGGGACACAGGACCGGGGGTCAGAGGGGGACACAGGACCGGGGGTCAGAGGGGGACACAGGACCGGGGGTCAGAGGGATGCACAGACTCAGGGACTGTAATACTGGATACACAGGACAGAGGTGAGAATTCCGCTCCCCCCGATCCGGAGTATTTAATCCTGATCCACTCCCCTCGATCCGGAGTATTTAATCCTGATCCACCCCCCCCCCGATCCGGAGTATTTAATCCTGATCCACTCCCCCCGATCCGGAGTATTTAATCCTGATCCACTCCCCCCGATCCGGAGTATTTAATCCTGATCCACTCCCCCCGATCCGGAGTATTTAATCCTGATCCACTCCCCCCGATCCGGAGTATTTCATCCTGATCCACTCCCCCCGATCCGGAGTATTTAATCCTGATCCACTCCCCCCGATCCGGAGTATTTAATCCTGATCCACTCCCCCCGATCCGGAGTATTTCATCCTGATCCACTCCCCCCGATCCGGAGTATTTCATCCTGATCCACTCCCCCCGATCCGGAGTATTTCATCCTGATCCACTCCCCCCGATCCGGAGTATTTAATCCTGATCCACTCCCCCCGATCCGGAGTATTTAATCCTGATCCACTCCCCTCGATCCGGAGTATTTAATCCTGATCCACTCCCCTCGATCCGGAGTATTTAATCCTGATCCACTCCCCCGATCCGGAGTATTTAATCCTGATCCGGAGTATTTAATCCTGATCCGGAGTATTTAATCCTGATCCACTCCCCCTGATCCGGAGTATTTAATCCTGATCCGGAGTATATGGAGCCTGTCCTGGGCTGTCTCCGATGTGATCTGCACTCGGTGCTGGATCCGGAACCAGTGCCCAGGTCAGTGAGGAATGGACCGACTGATCTCTCACCTTCTCCATGGGCCACCCAGATCCCGAGAGTCGATCCCTCCATCCCCCGCAGCAGGACCGAGCGACTCTCCAAGATGGTGACAGTAACAAACCGCGACTCGAAACGTCCGGACCGATTGTGGGTGAGGAGGAGACCGCGCTGCGTCCCACCGTCTGAAACAGAGATTAGACCCAGTCACAAACTCACCAACAAAGGCCCCGGAACAGAGACTCGATCTCCGACCTCCAACCGAGACCACCCTCCCTCCCCGAACCCACCCCCTCCCCCCCCGAACCCACCCCCTCCCTCCCCACACCCACCCCCCCTCACGCAACCACCCTCCCCCTCCCCCCCGAACCCACCCCCTCCCCCCCCGAACCCACCCCCTCCCTCCCCGAACCCACCCCCTCCCCGAACCCACCCCCGCCCCCCCCCGAACCCACCCCCCGCCCTCCCCGAACCCACCCCCCTCCCTCCCCGAACCCACCCCCCCTCACGCACCCACCCTCCCCCTCCCCCTCCCCCCCGAACCCACCCCCTCCCTCCCCGAACCCACCCCCTCCCTCCCCGAAACCACCCCCTCCCTCCCCGAACCCACCCCCTCCCTCCCCGAAACCACCCCCTCCCTCCCCGAAACCACCCCCTCCCTCCCCGAACCCACCTCCCCTCGCCCACCTCCCCTCGCCCACCCACTCTCCCCCCCCTCCCCTCGCCCACCCACTCTCCCCCCTCCCTCCCCGAACCCACCCACTCTCCCCCCTCCCTCCCCGAACCCACCTCCCCTCGCCCACCCACTCTCCCCCCCTCCCCTCGCCCACCCACTCTCCCCCCTCCCTCCCCGAACCCACCTCCCCTCGCCCACCCACTCTCCCCCTCGCCCACCCACTCTCCCCCTCGCCCACCCACTCTCCCCCTCGCCCACCCACTCTCCCCCTCCCACCCCAAATCCACCCCCCTCCCTCCCCGAACCCAGCTCCCCTCGCCCACCCACTCTCGCCCTCCCCAAACCCACCTCCCCTCGCCCACCCACGCTCCCCCCTCCCTCCCCGAACCCACCTCCCCTCGCCCACCCACGCTCCCCCCTCCCTCCCCGAACCCACCTCCCCTCGCCCACCCACTCTCCCCCTCCCACCCCACCTCGCCCACCCACTCACCCCCTCCCACCCCACCTCGCCCACCCACTCACCCCCTCCCACCCCAAATCCACCCCCCTCCCTCCCCGAACCCATCTCCCCTCGCCCACCCACTCTCCCCCTCCCACCCCACCTCGCCCACCCACTCACCCCCCTCCCACCCCAAATCCACCCCCCTCCCTCCCCGAACCCAGCTCCCCTCGCCCACCCACTCTCACCCTCCCCGCACCCACCCCCCTCACGCACCCACACTCCCCCTCCCCGAACCCCCCCTCGCCCGCTCTCCCCGCACCCCCCTCGCCCGCCCCCCCCATCGCCCGCCCTCCCCCACACCCCCTCGCCCGCCCTCCCCACCCCCCCTCGCCCACTCTCTCCGAACCCCCCCCTCGCCCCGAGATGTTCTCACCCTCAGACAGCTCCATGCCAGCCTCAGTGCCCACCCAGCCAAGCTGTGCCATGAGCTGGCACCCATTACACACGCCCAGGCTAAATGTGTCCGGCCGGGAACGGAACCTCTCAAACTCAGCGCCGGCCCTAGGATTAAATCGCACTGTCGCCGCCCAACCTACAGGAGGAAAAACAAGGGAGGATAAAGAATGGATCAACCGTTCAGCTTCACCGACAGCCACGTCATCGAGAGGTTAATAGTGTCAACGACCCAGGGGGCCAGTCTCAAGGGGGCTGAATGGCCTCCTCCTGATAAGAACATAAGATATAGGAGCAGGAGTAGACCATTCGGCCCCTCGAGCCTGCTCCCCCATTCAATCTGATCATGGCTGATCTTTGACCTCAACTCCACTTTCCCGCCCAATCCCCATATCCCTCAATTCCCCCAGAGTCCAGAAATCCATCAATCTCAGCCTTGAATATTCTCAACAACTGAGCATCCACAGCCCTCTGGGGCAGAGAATTCCAAAGATTCACAACCCTCTCAGTGAAGAAATTCCTCCTCATCTCAGTCTTAAATGGCCGACCCCTTATCCTGAGACTATGCCCCCTAGTTCCAGACTCTCTAGCCAGGGGGAAACAACCTCTCAGCATCTACCCTGTCAAGCCCCCTCATAATCTGATACGTTTCAATGAGATCACCTCTCATTCTTCTAAACTCCAGACAGTATCGGCCCATTCTACTCAATCTCTCATCCCAGGAATCAATCCAGTGAACCATCATTGCACTGCCTCTAAGGCAAGTATATCCTTCCTTAGATAAGGAGACCAAAACCATTTAAAAAATATTCTGTTTTTCTATTCTTCGTCTCAGAGTGAATAACCTCACATTTCCCCACATTATACTCCATCTGCCACCTTCTTGCCCACTCACTTAACCTGCCTATATCCCTTTGCAGACTCTGTCCTCCTCACAGCTTACTTTCCCAGCTAGATTTGTATTGTCAGCAAACTTGGATACATTACACTCGTTCCCTTCATCTAACTCATTAATATCGATTGTAAATAACTGAGGCCCAAGCACTGATCCTTGAGGCACCCCACTAGTTACAGCCTGTCAACCTGAGAATGACCCGTTTATCCCTACTCTCTGTTTTCTGTCCTTTAACCAATCCTCTATCGATGCTAATATATTATCCCCAACCCCATGAGCCCTTATCTTGTGTAACAACCTTTTATATGGCACCTTATCAAATGCCTTTTGAAAATCCAAATATACTCCATCCACTGGTTCCCCTTTATCTACCCTGCTAGTTACATCCTCATAAAACTCTAATAAATTTATCAAACACGATTTCCCTTTCATAAAACCACACTAACTCTGCCTAATCATATTATGATTTTCTAAGTGCCCTGTTACCACTTCCTTAATAATGGATTCCAGCATTTTCCCGACGACTGATGTCAGGCTAACTGGCCTGTAGTTCCCTGTTTTCTCTCTCCCTCCTTTATTGAACAGCGGGGCTACATTTCCAATCCACTGGGACCGTTCTGGAATGTAGGGAATTCTGGACGATCACAACCAATGCATCCACTATCTCTGCAGCCTCCTCTTTTAGAAGCCTCGGATGTCGGCCATCAGGTCCAGGGGATTTATCGGCTTTTAGTCCCATTAATTTCTACAGCACTTTTTCTCTACTGATATTAATTACATTAAGTTCCTCACTCTCATTGGACCATTGGTTCCCCACTATTTCTAGTATGTTTTTTGTGTCTTCTACTGTGAAGACAGATAAAACATATTTGTTTAACATCTCTGCCATTTCCTGATTCCCCATTATAATTTCTCCTGTCTCAGCCTCGAAGGGACCAACATTTACTTTTGTTACTCTCTTCCTTTTTACAGACTTGTCGAAACTCCTACAATCTGTTTTTATATTTCTTGCTCGTTTACTCTCACATTCGATTTTCTCCCTTTTTATCAATTTTTTGGTCGA
>NW_027140019.1:15000-28250 GCF_035084215.1 Heptranchias perlo | reverse complement strand
TCGTCAGTGGCCCCTGATGGGAGAAGCCAACACAGGCGGCAGTAACTAGCGACCAGCACACTCGGGGAGCAGTAACTAGCGACCAGCACACTCGGGGAGCAGTAACTAGCGACCAGCACACTCGGGGAGCAGTAAATAGCGACCAGCACACTCGGGGAGCAGTAACTAGTGACCAGCACACTCGGGGAGCAGTAACTAGCGACCAGCACACTCGGGGAGCAGTAACTAGCGACCAGCACACTCGGCGAGCAGTAACGAGAGACCAGCACACTCGGGGAGCAGTAACTAGCGACCAGCACACTCGGGGAGCAGTAAATAGCGACCAGCACACTCGGGGAGCAGTAACTAGCGATCAGCACACTCAGGGAGCAGTAACTAGAGACCAGCACACTCAGGGAGCAGTAACTAGCGACCAGCACAATCGGGGAGCAGTAACTAGCTTCCAGCACACTCAGGGAGCAGTAACTAGAGACCAGCACACTCGGCGAGCAGTAACTAGCGACCAGCACACTCGGGGAGCAGTAACTAGCGACCAGCACACTCGGGGAGCAGTAACTAGCGACCAGCACACTCGGGGAGCAGTAACTAGAGACCAGCGCACTCGGGGAGCAGTAACTAGCGACCAGCACACTCGGGGAGCAGTAACTAGCGACCAGCACACTCGGGGAGCAGTAACTAGAGACCAGCGCACTCGGGGAGCAGTAACTAGCAACCAGCGCACTCGGGGAGCAGTAACTAGTGACCAGCACACTCGGGCAGCAGTAACTAACTCCCAGCACACTCGGGGAGCAGTAATTAGAGACCAGTACACTCAGGGAGCAGTAACTAGTCACCAGCACACTCGGGGAGCAGTTACTAACTACCAGCACACTCAGGGAGCAGTAACTAGCGACCAGCACACTCGAGAGCAGTAACTAACTAACAGCACACTCAGGGAGCAGTAACGAGTGTC
Source organism: Heptranchias perlo (assembly GCF_035084215.1). Taxonomy (NCBI): domain Eukaryota; kingdom Metazoa; phylum Chordata; class Chondrichthyes; order Hexanchiformes; family Hexanchidae; genus Heptranchias; species Heptranchias perlo. The sequence continues at coordinate 27,298 of NW_027140019.1, read as the reverse complement.
CAGCACACATGGGGAGCAATAACTAGTGACCAGCACACTCGGGGAGCAGTAACCAGTGACCAGAACACTCGGAGAGTAGTAACCAGTGACCAGAACACTCGGGGAGCAGTAACTAGTGACCAGCGCAATTGAGCAGTAACTAGATATCAGCACACTTGGGGAGCAGTAACTAGTGACCAGCACACACTTGGGGAGCAGTAACTAGTGACCAGCACACCCGGGGAGCAGTAACTAGTGACCAGCACACTCGGGGAGCAGTAACTAGTGACCAGCACACTTGGGGAGCAGTAACTAGTCACCAGCACACTTGGGGAGCAGTAACTAATTCCCAGCGCACTCGGGGAGCAGTAACTAGTGACCAGCACACTCGGGGAGCAGTAACTAGTCACCAGCACACTCGGGGAGCAGTAACTAGTCACCAGCACACACGGGGAGCAGTAACTAGAGACCAGCACACTCGGGGAGCACTAACTAGTGAACAGCACACTCGGGGAGCAGTTACTAGTGACCAACACACTCGGGGAGTAGTAACTAGTGACCAGCACACACGGGGAGCAGTAAATAGTGACCAGCACACTCGGGGAGCAGTAACTCGTGACCAGCACACTCGGGGAGCAGTAACTCGTGACCAGCACACTCGGGGAGCAGTAACTGGTGACCAGCGCACTCAGAGAGCAGTAACTAGCGACCAGCACACTCAGGGAGCAGTAACTAACTCCCAGCACACGCAGGGAGCAGTAACTAGTGACCAGCGCACCCGGGGAGCAGTAACTAATGACCAGCACACTCAGGGAGCAGTAAATAGTGACCAGCACACTCGGGGAGCAGTAACTAGTCACCAGCACACTCAGGGAGCAGTAACTAGAGACCAGCACACTCGGGGAGCAGTAACTAGCAACCAGCACACTCGGGGAGCACTAACTAGTGAACAGCACACTCGGGGAGCAGTTACTAGTGACCAACACACTCGGGGAGTAGTAACTAGTGACCAGCACACTCGGGGAGCAGTAACTCGTGACCAGTACACTCGGGGAGCAGTAACTCGTGACCAGCACACTCGGGGAGCAGTAACTAGAGACCAGCACACTCGGGGAGCAGTAACTGGTGACCAGCGCACTCAGAGAGCAGTAACTAGCGACCAGCACACTCAGGGAGCAGTAACTAACTCCCAGCACACTCATGGAGCAGTAACTAGTGACCAGCGCACCCGGGGAGCAGTAACTAACTCCCAGCACACTTGGGGCGCATTAACTAACTACCAACAGACTTGGGGGGCAGTAACTAACTACCAGCACACCCAGGAAGCAGTAACTAACTACCAGCACACTCGGGAAGCAGTAACTAACTACCAGCACACTCGGGCAGCAGTAAATAATAACAAGCAGACATGGTGAGCAGTAACTAACTAACAGCACACATGGGAAGCAGTAACTAACTACCAGCACTCATCAGAAGCAGTAACTAACTACCAGCACTCACGGGGAGCAGTAACTAACTACCAGAACACATGGGGAGCAGTAGCTAACTTGCAGCACACACAGGAAGACATAACTAACTACCAGCACCCATAGGAAGCAGTAACTAACTAACAACACTCACAGGGAGCAGTAACTAACTACCAGCACACATGGGGAGCAGTAACTAACTAGCAGCACACACGGGAAGCAGCAACTAACTAGCAGCACACACGAGAAGCAGTAACTAACTACCAGCACACATGGGGAGCAGTAACTAACTACCAGCACTTACAGGGAGCAGTAACTAACTACCAGCACACATGGGGAGCAGTAACTAACTAGCAGCACACACGGGAAGCAGTAACTAACTACCAGCACACACAGGGAGTAGTAACTAACTACCAGGTCTCTCCAGGAGCAGTAACTAACTACTAGCACACAGGGGGAGCAGTAACTATTTACCAGCACACCCAGGGAGCAGTAACTAACTACCAGCACACTCGGGGAGCATTAACTAACTACCAACAGACTTGGAGAGCAGTAACTAACTACCAGCACACTTGGGGAGCAGTAACTAGTGACCAGCACACCCGGGGAGCAGTAACTAATTCCCAGCACACTCGGGGAGCAGTAACTAGTGACCAGCACACTCGGGGAGCAGTATCTAGTGACCAGCACACTCGTGGAGCAGTAACTAGTGACCAGCACACTCTGGGAGCAGTAACTAGTCACCAGCACACTCGAGGAGCAGAAACTAGTGACCAGCACACTCGGGGAGCAGTAACTAGTCACCAGCACACAAGGGGAGCAGTAACTAGAGACCAGCACACTCCGGGAGCAGTAACTAGCAACCAGTACACTCGGGAGCACTAACTAGTGACCAGTACACTCGGGGAGCAGTTACTAGTGACCAACACACTCGGGGAGTAGTAACTAGTGACCAGCACAGACGGGGAGCAGTAAATAGTGACCAACACACTCGGGGAGTAGTAACTCGTGACCAGCGCACTCGGGGAGCAGTAACTAGAGACCAGCACATTCGGGGAGCAGTAACTGGTGACCAGCGCACTCAGAGAACAGTAACTAGTGACCAGGACACTCGGAGAGCAGTAACTAGCGACCAGCACACTCAGGGAGCAGTAACTAACTCCCAGCACACTTGGGGCACAGAAACTAGAGACCAGCACACTTGGGGAGCAGTAACTAGTGACCAGCACACTCGGGGAGCAGTAACTAGTGACCAGCGCACCCGGGGAGCAGTAACTAGAGACCAGCACACTTGGGGAGCAGTAACTAGTGACCAGCGCACCCGGGGAGCAGTAACTAGTGACCAGCACACTCGGGGAGCAGTATCTAGAGACCAGCACACTCGGGGAGCAGTAACTAGTGACCAGCGCACTCGGGGAGCAGTAACTAGTGACCAGCACACTCGGTGAGAAGTAACTAGCAAGCTGCACACTTGGGGAGCAGTAACTAGTGACCAGCACACTCGGGGAGCAATAACTAACTCCCAGCACACTCGGGAGCAGTAAATAAGTCCTAGCAAACTAAGGGAGCAGTAACTAGTGACCAGCACACTTGGGGAGCAGTAACTAGTGACCAGAACACTCGTGGAGCAGTAACTAGTGACCAGCACGCTCAGGGAGAAGCAACTAACCCCCAGCATACTCGGGGAGTAGTAACTAACTACCAGCACACCCAGGGAGCAGTAACTAACTACCAGCTCACTCAGGGAGCAGTAAATAATAACAAGCAGACACGGTGAGCAGTAACTAACTACCAGCACAATTGGGAAGCATTAACTAACTAGCAGCACATACGGGAAGCCATAACTAACTACCAGCACACTCAGGGAGCATTAACTAACTACCAGCACACTCGGGGAGTGGTAACATACTACCAGCACACTCGGGGAGCATTAACTAACAAGCAGCACACATGGGAGCAGTAACTAACTAGCAGCACACATGGGAAGCAGTAACTAACTACCAGCACACACGGGAAGCATTAACTAAGTACCAGCACACATGGGAAGCATTAACTAACTACCAGCACACACGGGGAGCAGTAACCAACTACCAGCACACTCGGGGAGCATTAACTAACTACCAGCACATTCGTGAACCATTAACATACTACCAGCACACTCAGGGAGCAGTAACTAACTACCAGCGCACTCAGGGAGCAGTAACTAACTACCAGCGCACTCGGGGAGCAGTAACTAACGACAAGCACACTTGGGGAGCAGTAAATAATAACAAGCACACACGGTGAGCAGTAACTAACTACCAGCACACTTGGGAAGCAGTAACTAACTACCAGCACACACGGGGCGCAGTAACTAACTACCAGCACTCACGGGGAGCAGTAACTAACCAGCAGCACACATGGGAAGCCATAACTAACTACCAGCGCACATGGGAAGCAGTAACCAACTACCAGCACACACGGGGTGCAGTAACTAACTACTAGCACTCACGTGAAGCAGTAACTAACAACCAGCACTCACAGGGATCAGTAAATAATAACAAGCACACACGGTGAGCAGTAACTAACTACCAGCACACTTGGGAAGCAGTAACTAACTACCAGCACACATGGGAAGCAGTAACCAACTAGCAGCATGCACGGGAAGCAGTAACTAACAACCAGCACTCACGGGGAGCAGTAACTAACTAGCAGCACACATGGGAAGCCATAACTAACTACCAGCACACACAGGAAGCAGTAACTAACTAGCAGAACACACAAGGAGTAGTCACTAACTACCAGGTCTCTCCGGGAGCAGTAACTAACTACTAGCACACACAGGAAGCAGTAACTAACTACCAGCAAACACAGGATGTAGTAACTAACTACCAGCACACAGGTGGAGCAGTAACTATTTACCAGCACACTCGGGGAGCATTAACTAACTACCAACAGACTTGTGGAGCAGTAACTAACTACCAGCACACCCAGTGAGCAGTAACTAACTACCAGCAAACTCGGGGAGCAGTAAATAATAACAAGCAGACACGGGGAGCAGTAACTAACTAACAGCACACACGGGGAGCATTAACTAACTACCAACAGACTTGTGGAGCAGTAACTAACTACCAGCACACCCAGTGAGCAGTAACTAACTACCAGCAAACTCGGGGAGCAGTAAATAATAACAAGCAGACACGGGGAGCAGTAACTAACTAACAGCACACACGGGGAGCAGTAACTAACTACCAGCACTCATGGGGAGCAGTAACTAACTACCAGCACACTTGGGGAGCAGTAACTAACTAGCAGCACACACGGGAAGCCATAACTAACTACCAGAACCCACAGGAAGCAGTAACTAACTACCAGCACTCACAGGGAGCAGTAACTAACTACCAGCACACATGGGGAGCAGTAACTAACTACCAGCAAACACAGGATGTAGTAACTAACTACCAGGTCTCTCCGGAAGGAGTAACTAACTACTAGTTACTCCCAGGGAGCAGTAACTAACTACCAGCATACTCGGGGAGCATTAACTAACTACCAACAGACTCAGGGAGCAGTAACTAACTCCCTGCACACTCGGAAAGCATTAACTAACTACCAGCACACAGGGAATCAGTAACCAACTACCTGCACATTCGGGCAGCAGTAACTAACTACCAGCACACCCAGGGAGCAGTAACTAACTACCAATACACTCAGGAAGCATTAACTAACTCCCAGCACACACAGGGAGTAGTAACTAACTACCAGGTCTCTCCAGGAGCAGTAACTAACTACTAGCACACAGGGGGAGCAGTAACTATTTACCAGCACACCCAGGGAGCAGTAACTAACTCCCAGCACACTCGGAAAGCATTAACTAACTACCAGCACACACGGGGAGCAGTAACCAACTACCAGCACACTCGGGAAGCATTAACTAACTCCCAGCACACTTGGAAAGCATTAACTAACTACCAGCCCATCGGGGAGCATTAACCAACTACATGCACACACGGGGAGCAGTAACCAACTACCAGCACATTCGGGAACCATTAACATACTACCAGCGCACTCAGGGAGCAGTAACTAACTACCAGCAAACACGGGGAGCATTAACTAACTACCAGCATGCTCAGGGAACAGTAACTAACTAATAGGATTCTCAGGAAGCAGTAACTAACTACCAGCACACTCAGGGAGCATTAACTAACTACCAGCACACTCAGGGAGCAGTAAATAATAACAAGCACACACGGTGAGCAGTAACTAACTACCAGCACACACGGGGCGCAGTAACTATCTAGCAGCACACACGAGAAGCCATATCTAACTACCAGCACACACGGGAAGCAGTAACTAACTCCCAGCACACACAGGGAGTAGTAACTATCTACCAGGTCTCTCCGGGAGCAGTAACTATCTACCAGCACACCCAGGGAGCAGTAATTAACTACCAGCACTCACGTGAAGCAGTAACGAACTACCAGCACACATGGGGAGCAGTAACTAACTAGCAGCACACATGGGAAGCCATAACTAACTACCAGCACACACAGGAAGCAGTAACTAACTAGCAGCACACACAGGGAGTAGTAACTAACTACCAGGTCTCTCCGGGAGCAGTAACTAACTACTAGCACACACAGGAAGCAGTAACTAACTACCAGCAAACACAGGATGTAGTAACTAACTACCAGCACACTCGGGAAGCAGTAACTAACTACCAGCACACTCGGGGAGCATTAACTAACAACCAACAGACTTGGGGGGCAGTAACTAACTACCAGCACACTCGGGAAGCAGTAACTAACTACCAGCACACTCGGGGAGCATTAACTAACAACCAACAGACTTGGGGGGCAGTAACTAACTACCAGCACACTCGGGCAGCAGTAAATAATAACAAGCAGACATGGTGAGCAGTAACTAACTCACAGCACACATGGGAGGCAGTAACTAACTACCAGCACTCATCAGAAGCAGTAACTAACTACCAGCACTCACGGGGAGCAGTAACTAACTACCAGAACACATGGGGAGCAGTAACTAACTAGCAGCACACACAGGAAGACATAACTAACTACCAGCACCCATAGGAAGCAGTAACTAACTACCAGCATTCACGGGGAGCAGTAACTAACTACCAGAACACATGGGGAGCAGTAACTAACTAGCAGCACACACAGGAAGACATAACTAACTACCAGCACCCATAGGAAGCAGTAACTAACTACCAGCACTCACAGGGAGCAGTAACTAACTACCAGCACACATGGGGAGCAGTAACTAACTAGCAGCACACACGAGAAGCAGTACCTAACTACCAGCACACATGGGGAGCGGTAACTGACTACCAGCACTCACAGGGAGCAGTAACTAACTACCAGCACACATGGGGAGCAGTAACTAACTAGCAGCACACACGGGAAGCCATAACTAACTACCAGCACACATGAGAAGCAGTAACTAACTACCAGCACACACAGGGAGTAGTAACTAACTACCAGGTCTCTCCAGGAGCAGTAACTAACTAATAGCACACACATGATGTAGTAACTAACTACCAGCACCCAGGGGGAGCAGTAACTATTTACCAGCACACACAGGGAGCAGTAACTAACTACCAGCACACCCAGGGAGCAGTAACTAACTACCAGCACACTCGGGGAGCATTAACTAACTATCAACAGACTTGGGGAGCAGTAACTAACTACCAGCACACTCGGGAAGCAGTAACTAATAACAAGCAGACACGGTGCGCAGTAACTAACAGCACTCATGGGAAGCAGTAACTAACTAACAGCACACACGGGGAGCAGTAACTAACTAACAGCACACACAGGAAGCAGTAACTAACTAACAGCACTCACAGGGAGCAGTAACTAACTACCAGCACACATGGGGAGCCATAACTAACTACCAGCACCCATAGGAAGCAGTAACTAATTACCAGCACTCACAGGGAGCAGTAACTAACTACCAGCACACATGGGGAGCAGTAACTAACTAGCAGCACACATGGGAAGCCATAACTAACTACCAGCACCCATAGGAAGCAGTAACTAACTACCAGCACTCACAGGGAGCAGTAACTAACTAGCAGCACACACGGGAATCCGTAACTAACTACCAGCACCCATAGGAAGCAGTAACTAACTAGCAGCACACATGGGGAGTAGTAACTAACTAGCAGCACACACGGGAAGCAGTAACTAACAACCAGCACACACAGGGAGTAGTAACTAACTACCAGGTCTCTCGGGGAGCAGTAACTAACTACTAGCACAGTAGTCCGTCCTGTAACTAACTAGCAGCACACACAGGAAGCAGTAACTAACTAGCAGCTAACTTGAGGAGCAGTAACTAACTATCAGCACACTCGGGGAGCAGTAACTAACTAGCAGCGCATACGGGGAGCAGTAAATAACTAGCAGCACATACAGGGAGCAGTAACTAACTACCAGCACACATGAGAAGTGGTAACTAACTAGCAACACATACGGGGAGCAGTAACTAACTAGCAGCACACATGGGAATCCGTAACTAACTACCAGCACCCATAGGAAGCAGTAACTAACTAGCAGCACACACGGGAATCCGTAACTAACTACCAGCACCCATAGGAAGCAGTAACTAACTAGCAGCACACATGGGGAGTAGTAACTAACTAGCAGCACACACGGGAAGCAGTAACTAACAACCAGCACACACAGGGAGTAGTAACTAACTACCAGGTCTCTCGGGGAGCAGTAACTAACTACTAGCACAGTAGTCCGTCCTGTAACTAACTAGCAGCACACACAGGAAGCAGTAACTAACTAGCAGCTCACTTGAGGAGCAGTAACTAACTATCAGCACACTCGGGGAGCAGTAACTAACTAGCAGCGCATACGGGGAGCAGTAACTAACTAGCAGCACATACAGGGAGCAGTAACTAACTACCAGCACACATGAGAAGTGGTAACTAACTAGAAACACATACAGGGAGCAGTAACTAACTAGCAGCACACATGGGAAGTGGTAACTAACTACCAGCAGACTCGGGGAGCAGTAACTAACTAGCAACACATACGGGGAGCAGTAACTAACCACCAACACACTCAGGAAACAGTAACTAAGTACCAGCACACTGGGGAGCAGTAGCTAACTTCCAGCACACACGGGGATTAGTAACTAACTACCAGATCTCTCCGGGAGCAGTAACAAACTACCAGCACACAGGAAGTAGTAACTTACTACCAGCACACAGGAAGCAGTAACTAACTACCAGCAAACACGGAAGCAGTAACTAACTACCAGAACACACAGGGAGTAGTAACTAACTACCAGCTCACAGGGTGCGCTAACTAACTACCAGCAAACCCGGGGAGCAGAGAATAACAACAAGCAGACACGGGGAGCAGTAATTATCGAAGAGCACACCCGGGGAGCATTAACGAACTACCAGCACACTCGGGGAGCATTAACGAACTACCAGCACACTCGGGGAGCATTAACGAACTACCAGCACACTCGGGGAGCAGTAACGAACTACCAGCACACCCGGGGAGCATTAACGAACTACCAGCACACCCGGGGAGCATTAACGAACTACCAGCACACCCGGGGAGCATTAACGAACTACCAGCACACCCGGGGAGCATTAACGAACTACCAGCACACCCGGGGAGCATTAACGAACTACCAGCACACTCGGGGAGCATTAACGAACTACCAGCACACTCGGGGAGCATTAACGAACTACCAGCACACTCGGGGAGCATTAACGAACTACCAGCACACTCGGGGAGCATTAACGAACTACCAGCACACTCGGGGAGCATTAACGAACTACCAGCACACCCGGGGAGCATTAACGAACTACCAGCACACTCGGGGAGCATTAACGAACTACCAGCACACTCGGGGAGCATTAACGAACTACCAGCACACTCGGGGAGCATTAACGAACTACCAGCACACTCGGGGAGCATTAACGAACTACCAGCACACTCGGGGAGCATTAACGAACTACCAGCACACCCGGGGAGCATTAACGAACTACCAGCACACTCGGGGAGCATTAACGAACTACCAGCACACTCGGGGAGCATTAACGAACTACCAGCACACTCGGGGAGCATTAACGAACTACCAGCACACCCGGGGAGCATTAACGAACTACCAGCACACCCGGGGAGCATTAACGAACTACCAGCACACTCGGGGAGCATTAACGAACTACCAGCACACTCGGGGAGCATTAACGAACTACCAGCACACCCGGGGAGCATTAACGAACTACCAGCACACTCGGGGAGCATTAACGAACTACCAGCACACTCGGGGAGCATTAACGAACTACCAGCACACCCGGGGAGCATTAACGAACTACCAGCACACCCGGGGAGCATTAACGAACTACCAGCACACTCGGGGAGCATTAACGAACTACCAGCACACCCGGGGAGCATTAACGAACTACCAGCACACCCGGGGAGCATTAACGAACTACCAGCACACCCGGGGAGCATTAACGAACTACCAGCACACCCGGGGAGCATTAACGAACTACCAGCACACTCGGGGAGCATTAACGAACTACCAGCACACCCGGGGAGCATTAACGAACTACCAGCACACCCGGGGAGCATTAACGAACTACCAGCACACTCGGGGAGCATGAACGAACTACCAGCACACTCGGGGAGCATTAACGAACTACCAGCACACCCGGGGAGCATTAACGAACTACCAGCACACCCGGGGAGCATTAACGAACTACCAGCACACTCGGGCAGCATTAACGAACTACCAGCACACCCGGGGAGCATTAACGAACTACCAGCACACCCGGGGAGCATTAACGAACTACCAGCACACCCGGGGAGCATTAACGAACTACCAGCACACTCGGGGAGCATTAACGAACTACCAACAGACTTGGGGAGCATTAACGAACTACCAGCACACTCGGGAAGCAGTAACTAATAACAAGCAGACACGGTGCGCAGTAACTAACAGCACTCATGGGAAGCAGTAACTAACTAACAGCACACACGGGGAGCAGTAACTAACTAACAGCACACACAGTAAGCAGTAACTAACTAACAGCACTCACAGGGAGCAGTAACTAACTACCAGCACACATGGGGAGCCATAACTAACTACCAGCACCCATAGGAAGCAGTAACTAATTACCAGCACTCACAGGGAGCAGTAACTAACTACCAGCACACATGGGGAGCAGTAACTAACTAGCAGCACACATGGGAAGCCATAACTAACTACCAGCACCCATAGGAAGCAGTAACTAACTACCAGCACTCACAGGGAGCAGTAACTAACTAGCAGCACACACGGGAATCCGTAACTAACTACCAGCACCCATAGGAAGCAGTAACTAACTAGCAGCACACATGGGGAGTAGTAACTAACTAGCAGCACACACGGGAAGCAGTAACTAACAACCAGCACACACAGGGAGTAGTAACTAACTACCAGGTCTCTCGGGGAGCAGTAACTAACTACTAGCACAGTAGTCCGTCCTGTAACTAACTAGCAGCACACACAGGAAGCAGTAACTAACTAGCAGCTCACTTGAGGAGCAGTAACTAACTATCAGCACACTCGGGGAGCAGTAACTAACTAGCAGCGCATACGGGGAGCAGTAAATAACTAGCAGCACATACAGGGAGCAGTAACTAACTACCAGCACACATGAGAAGTGGTAACTAACTAGCAACACATACGGGGAGCAGTAACTAACTAGCAGCACACATGGGAATCCGTAACTAACTACCAGCACCCATAGGAAGCAGTAACTAACTAGCAGCACACACGGGAATCCGTAACTAACTACCAGCACCCATAGGAAGCAGTAACTAACTAGCAGCACACATGGGGAGTAGTAACTAACTAGCAGCACACACGGGAAGCAGTAACTAACAACCAGCACACACAGGGAGTAGTAACTAACTACCAGGTCTCTCGGGGAGCAGTAACTAACTACTAGCACAGTAGTCCGTCCTGTAACTAACTAGCAGCACACACAGGAAGCAGTAACTAACTAGCAGCTCACTTGAGGAGCAGTAACTAACTATCAGCACACTCGGGGAGCAGTAACTAACTAGCAGCGCATACGGGGAGCAGTAACTAACTAGCAGCACATACAGGGAGCAGTAACTAACTACCAGCACACATGAGAAGTGGTAACTAACTAGAAACACATACAGGGAGCAGTAACTAACTAGCAGCACACATGGGAAGTGGTAACTAACTACCAGCAGACTCGGGGAGCAGTAACTAACTAGCAACACATACGGGGAGCAGTAACTAACCACCAACACACTCAGGAAACAGTAACTAAGTACCAGCACACTGGGGAGCAGTAGCTAACTTCCAGCACACACGGGGATTAGTAACTAACTACCAGATCTCTCCGGGAGCAGTAACAAACTACCAGCACACAGGAAGTAGTAACTTACTACCAGCACACAGGAAGCAGTAACTAACTACCAGCAAAAACGGAAGCAGTAACTAACTACCAGAACACACAGGGAGTAGTAACTAACTACCAGCTCACAGGGTGCGCTAACTAACTACCAGCAAACCCGGGGAGCAGAGAATAACAACAAGCAGACACGGGGAGCAGTAATTATCGAACAGCACACCCGGGGAGCATTAACGAACTACCAGCACACCCGGGGAGCATTAACGAACTACCAGCACACCCGGGGAGCATTAACGAACTACCAGCACACCCGGGGAGCATTAACTAACTACCAGCACACCCGGGGAGCATTAACGAACTACCAGCACACTCGGGGAGCATTAACGAACTACCAGCACACTCGGGGAGCATTAACGAACTACCAGCACACTCGGGGAGCATTAAC
>NW_027140019.1:0-5000 GCF_035084215.1 Heptranchias perlo | reverse complement strand
CCTGTAACCCCAGCAGAGGTCAGTGTGACCCTGTAAACCCAGCAGAGGGCAATGTGACCCTGTAACCCCAGCCGAGGTCAGTGTGACCCTGTAAACCCAGCAGAGGTCAGTGAGACCCTGTAACCGCAGCAGAGGTCAGTGTGACCCTGTAACCCCAGCAGAGGTCAGTGAGACCCTGTAACCCCAGCAGAGGTCAGTGTGACCCTGTAACCCCAGCAGAGGTCAGTGTGACCCTGTAACCCCAGCAGAGGTCAGTGTGACCCTGTAACCCCAGCAGAGGTCAGTGAGACCCTGTAACCCCAGCAGAGGTCAGTGAGACCCTGTAACCCCAGCAGAGGTCAGTCTGACCCTGTAACCCCAGCAGAGGTCAGTGTGACCCTGTAACCCCAGCAGAGGTCAGTGTGACCCTGTAGCCCCAGCAGAGGTCAGTGTGACCCCTGTAACCCCAGCAGAGATCAGTGTGACCCTGTAACCCCAGCAGAGGTCAGTGAGACCCTGTAACTCCAGCAGAGGTCAGTGAGACCCTGTAACCCCAGCAGAGGTCAGTGTGACCCTGTAAACCCAGCAGAGGGCAGTGTGACCCTGTAACTCCAGCAGAGGTCAGTGTGACCCTGTAACCCCAGCAGAGGTCAATGTGACCCTGTAACCCCAGCAGAGGGCAGTGTGACCCTGTAAACCCCAGCAGAGGTCAGTCTGACCCTGTAACTCCAGCAGAGGTCAGTGTGACCCTGTAAACCCAGCAGAGGTCAGTGAGACCCTGTAACCCCAGCAGAGGTCAGTCTGACCCTGTAACCCCAGCAGAGGTCAGTTGAGACCCTGTAACCCCAGCAGAGGTCAGTCTGACCCTGTAACCCCAGCAGAGGTCAGTGAGACCCTGTAACCCCAGCCGAGGTCAGTGTGACCCTGCAAACCCAGCAGAGGTCAGTGTGACCCCTGTAAACCCAGCAGAGGTCAGTGTGATCCTGTAACCCCAGCAGAGGTCAGTGTGACCCTGTAACCCCAGCAGAGGTCAGTGAGACCCTGTAACCCCAGCAGTTACATGGGGAAGATGGGTATCGAGGGATATGGGCCAAGTGCAGGCAATTGGGACTAGCTTAGTGGTATAAACTGGGCGACATGACATGTTGGGCCGAAGGGCCTGTTTCCATGTTGTAACTTCTATGATTCTATGATTCTATGACCCTGTAACCCCAGCAGAGGTCAGTGTGACCCTGTAAACCCAGCAGAGGGCAATGTGACCCTGTAACCCCAAGCCGAGGTCAGTGTGACCCTGTAACCCAGCGGAGGTCAGTGTGACCCTGTAACCCCAGCAGAGGTCAGTGTGACCCTGTAACCCCAGCAGAGGTCAGTGAGACCCTGTAACCCAGCGGAGGTCAGTGTGACCCTGTAACCCCAGCAGAGGTCAGTGAGACCCTGTAACCCCAGCAGAGGTCAGTGAGACCCTGTAACCCAGCAGAGGTCAGTGTGACCCTGTAACCCCAGCAGAGGTCAGTGAGTCCCTGTAACCCCAGTAGAGGTCAGTGAGTCCCTGTAACCCCAGTAGAGGTCAGTGTGACCCTGTAACCCCAGCAGAGGTCTGTGTGACCCTGTAACCCCAGTAGAGCTGGAGCTCCCCTCTCTCCACTGTCTCACTTTGCTCCCTCCTACTCTCTGCTCCTCCCGCCCGCTCTCTGCTCCCCCTCTCTCTCTCTCTCTCTGCTCCTCTCTGCTCCCCCTCTCTCTCTCTCTCTGCTCCCTCTCTGCTCCCCTCTCTCTCCCTCTTTCTGCTCCCTCTCTGCTGCCCCTCTCCCTCTCTCTCTCTCTCTGCTCCCCCTCTCTCTGCTCCCTCTCTGCTCCCCCTCTCTCTCCCTCTTTCTGCTCCCTCTCTGCTCCCCCTCTCTCTCCCTCTCTCTCTCTCTGCTCCCCCCTCTCTCTCCCTCTCTGCCCCCCTCCCTCTCTGCTCCCCCTCTCCCTCTCTGCTCCCCCTCTCTCTCCCTCTCTGCTCCCCCTCTCTCTCTGCCCCCCCTCTCTCTCTGCTCCCCCTCTCTCTCTGCTCCCCCCTCTCTCTCCCTCTCTGCCCCCCCTCCCTCTCTGCCCCCCCCCTCTCTCTCTGCTCCCCCTCTCTCTCCCTCTCTGCCCCCCCTCCCTCTCTGCTCCCCCTCTCTCTCCCTCTCTCTCTCTCTGCCCCCCCTCCCTCTCTGCTCCCCCTCTCTCTCCCTCTCTGCCCCCCCTTTCTCTCTGCTCCCCCTCTCTCTCCCTCTCTCTCTCTCTCTGCTCCCTCTCTCCCTCTCTGCCCCCCTCTCTCTCTGCTCCCCCTCTCTCTCTCTGCTCCCTCTCTTTGCTCTCTCCCTCTCTCTCTCTGCTCCCCCTCTCTCTCTCTGCTCTCCCTCTCTCTCTGATCCCTCCCTCTCTCTGCTCCCTCTCTCTACTCCCCTCTCTCTCTCTGCTCTCCCTCTCTCTGCTCTCCCCTCTCTCTCTGATCCCTCCCTCTCTCTGCTCTCTCTCTCTGCTCTCTCTCTCTGCTCTCCCTCTCTCTCTGATCCCTCCCTCACTCTGCTCCCTCTCTCTACTCCCCCCCTCTCTCTCTGCTCCCTCTCTGCTCCCTCTCTCTAATCCCCCTCCCCCTCTCTGCTCCCTCTCTCTACTCCCCCCCTCTCTCTAATCCCCCTCCTCTCTCTGCTCCCTCTCTTTGCTCTCTCCCTCTCTCTCTCTGCTCCTCTCTCTCTCTCTGCTCCCCCTCTCTCTCTGCTCTCTCTCTCTGCTCTCTCTCTCTCTCTCTGATCCCTCCCTCTCTCTGCTCCCTCTCTCTACTCCCCCTCCCTCTCTCTGCTCCCTCTCTCTAATCCCCCTCCCTCTCTCTGCTCCCTCTCTCTACTCCCCCCCTCTCTCCAATCCCCCTCCCTCTCTCTGCTCCCCTCTCTCTACTCCCCCCCTCTCTCTGCTCCCCCTCTCTCTCTCTGCTCCCTCTCTGCTCCCTCTCTCTACTCCCCCTCTCTCTCTCTGCTCCCTCTCTCTACTTCCCCTCTCTCTCTCTGCTCCCTCTCTGCTCCCTCTCTCCAATCCCCCTCCCTCTCTCTGCTCCCTCTCTCTGCTCTCTCTCTCTCTCTGATCCCCCCCTCTCTCTGCTCCCCCTCTCTCTCTCTGCTCCCTCTCTGCTCCCTCTCTCTGCTCTCCCTCCCTCTCTCTGCTCCCTCTCTCTAATCCCCCTCCCTCTCTCTGCTCCCCTCTCTCTACTCCCCCCTCTCTCTCTGCTCTGCTCCCCCTCTCTTTCCCCCTCTCTCTCTCTCTGCTCCCCGTCCCCTCTCTGCTCCCTCTCTTTGCTCTCTCCCTCTCTCTCTCTGCTCCCTCTCTCTCTCTCGCTCCCTCTCTTTGCTCTCTCCCTCTCTCTCTCTGCTCCCTCTCTCTGCCTCCCTCTCTTTGCTCTCTCCCTCTCTCTCTCTGCTCCCTCTCTCTCTCTCTGCTCCCTCTCTTTGCTCTCTCCCCTCTCTCTCTCTGCTCCCTCTCTCCTCTCTGCTCCCTCTCTGCTCTCTCTCTCTGCTCTCTCTCTCTCTCTGATCCCTCCCTCTCTCTGCTCCTCTCTCTACCTCTCCCTCTCTCTCTCTGCTCCCTCTCTTTGCTCTCTCCCTCCCTCTCTCTGCTCCCTCTCTCTACTCCCCCCCTCTCTCCAATCCCCCTCTCTCTCTCTGCTCCCTCTCTCTAATCCCCCTCCCTCCTCTCTGCTCCCTCTCTCTACTCCCCCCTCTCTCCAATCCCCCCTCCCTCTCTCTGCTCCCTCTCTCTACTCCCCCTCTCTCAATCCCCCTCCCTCTCTCTGCTCCCTCTCTCTACTCCCCCCTCTCTCTCTGCTCCCTCTCTCCAATCCCCCTCCCTCTCTCTGCTCCCTCTCTCTACTCCCCCCCTCTCTCTGCTCCCCCTCTCTCTCTCTGCTCCCTCTCTGCTCCCTCTCTCTACTTCCCCTCTCTCTCTCTGCTCCCTCTCTGCTCCCTCTCACCAATCCCCCTCCCTCTCTCTGCTCCCTCTCTCTACTCCCCCCCTCTCTCTGCTCTCCCTCTCTCTCTCTGCTCCCTCTCTGCTCCCTCTCTCTGCTCTCCCTCTCTCTCTCTGCTCCCTCTCTGCTCCCTCTCTCTACTCCCCCTCTCTCTCTCTGCTCCCTCTCTGCTCCCTCTCTCTAATCCCCCTCCCTCTCTCTGCTCCCTCTCTCTACTCCCCCCCTCTCTCTAATCCCCCTCCCTCTCTCTGCTCCCTCTCTCTACTCCCCCCTCTCTCTCTGCTCCCCCTCTCTTTCCCCCTCTCTCTCTCTCTGCTCCCCGTCCCTCTCTCTGCTCCCTCTCTTTGCTCTCTTCCCTCTCTCTCTCTGCTCCCTCTCTCTCTCTCTGCTCCCTCACTCATCTGCTCTCTCTCTCCTCTCTGATCCCTCCCTCTCTCTACTCCCCCTCCCTCTCTCTGCTCCCTCTCTCTAATTCCCCCTCCCTCTCTCTGCTTCCCATCTCTCTACTCCCCCCTCTCTATCCCCTCCCTCTCTCTGCTCCCTCTCTCTACTCCCCCTCTCTCTCTGCTCCCCTCTCTTCTCCCCTCTCCTCTCTCTCTGCTCCCCGTCCCTCTCTCTGCTCCCTCTCTTTGCTCTCCCTCCCCTCTCTCTCTCTGCTCCCTCTCTCTCCTGCTCCCTCTCTCTCTCTGCTCCCTCTCTCTGCTCTCTCTCTCTCTCTGATCCCCCTCTACTCTCTCTGCTCCCCCTCTCTCTCTCTCTCCCTCTCTGCTCCCTCTCTCTGCTCTCCCTCTCTCTCTCTGCCTCCCTCTCTGCTCTCCTCTCTCTACTCCCCCTCTCTCTCTCTGCTCCCTCTCTGTCACCCTCTCTCTACTCCCCCTCCCCTCTCTCTGCTCCCTCTCTCTACTCCCCCCCCTCTCTCTAATCCCCCTCCCTCTCTCTGCTCCCTCTCTCTACTCCCCCCTCTCTCTCTGCTCCCCCTCTCTTTCCCCTCTCTCTCTCTCTGCTCCCCGTCCCTCTCTCTGCTCCCTCTCTA
>NW_027140018.1:65000-68393 GCF_035084215.1 Heptranchias perlo | reverse complement strand
TAGAGACTTAAGTCCCAAAGGGGCAAATGGTTAACCAGAAGCTGGGTGAACTGTTTAACCAAAAGTGGGAAAAAGGATTAAAATGTTGTGAAATGATTAACCAGAAGGCGAAAGCAAAGTGCGGCGGCGAAGTCCTAAAGGGGAAAAGGTTGACCATAAAGCAGGGAAATGATTAAACAAAAGCGGAAAAATTCAGTAAGAAGGGGCAAATGGTTAACCAGAAGTTGGGTGAACTGCTTAACCAAAAGTGGGAAAAAGGATTAAAAGGGGAGAAATGTTTAACCAGATGTCGAAAACAATGCGCGGCGATGAAGTCTGAAAGAGGAATAGGTCGACCGCAAAGCAGGGAAATGATTAAACAAAAGCAGAAAAATTCAGTAAAAAGGGGCAAATGGTGAACCAGAAGCTGGGTGAACTGCTTAACCAAAAGTGGGAAAAAGGATTAAAAGGGGAGAAATGTTGAACCAGATGTCGAAAACAAGGTGCGGCGATGAAGTCTGAAAGAGGAATAGGTCGACCGCAAAGCAGGGAAAGGTTTAATCAAAAGCAGCAATATCTTTTAAAAAGGGACAAATGGTGAACCAGAATCACAAAAGAATGCTCAGAGACTTAAGTCCCTAAGTCCCAAAGGGGAAATGGTTAACCAGAAGCTGGGGGAAATGGTTAACCAAAAGTTGCAAAAATGATTAAAAGGGGTGAAATGATTAACCAGGAGGCTGAAGCAATGTGCCGCGGTGAAGTCTGAAAGAGGGAAAGGTTGACCAGAAAGCATTAAACAAAAGTGGCAACATTTTTAAAAATTGGCAAATGATTAACCAGAATCCCAAAAGAATGCTCAGAGACTAAGTCCCAAAGGGGAAATGGTTAACCAGAAGCTGGGGGAAATGGTTAACCAAAAGTTGCAAAAATGATTAAAAGGGGTGAAATGATTAACCAGGAGGCTGAAGCAATGTGCCGCGGTGAAGTCTGAAAGAGGGAAAGGTTGACCAGAAAGCATTAAACAAAAGCGGCAACATTTTTAAAAATTGGCAAATGATTAACCAGAATCCCAAAAGAATGCTCAGAGACTAAGTCCCAAAGGGGAAATGGTTAACCAGAAGCTGGGGGAAATGGTTAACCAAAAGTTGCAAAAATGATTAAAAGGGGTGAAATGATTAACCAGGAGGCTAAAGCAATGTGCCGCGGTGAAGTCTGAAAGAGGGAAAGGTTGACCAGAAAGCATTAAACAAAAGTGGCAACATTTTTTAAAATTGGCAAATGATTAACCAGAATCCCAAAAGAATGCTCAGAGACTAAGTCCCAAAGGGGAAATGGTTAACCAGAAGCTGGGGGAAATGGTTAACCAAAAGTTGCAAAAATGATTAAAAGGGGTGAAATGATTAACCAGGAGGCTGAAGCAATGTGCCGCGGTGAAGTCTGAAAGAGGGAAAGGTTGACCAGAAAGCATTAAACAAAAGTGGCAACATTTTTAAAAATTGGCAAATGATTAACCAGAATCCCAAAAGAATGCTCAGAGACTAAGTCCCAAAGGGGAAATGGTTAACCAGAAGCTGGGGGAAATGGTTAACCAAAAGTTGCAAAAATGATTAAAAGGGGTGAAATGATTAACCAGGAGGCTAAAGCAATGTGCCGCGGTGAAGTCTGAAAGAGGGAAAGGTTGACCAGAAAGCATTAAACAAAAGTGGCAACATTTTTTAAAAATTGGCAAATGATTAACCAGAATCCCAAAAGAATGCTCAGAGACTAAGTCCCAAAGGGGAAATGGTTAACCAGAAGCTGGGGGAAATGGTTAACCAAAAGTTGCAAAAATGATTAAAAGGGGTGAAATGATTAACCAGGAGGCTAGAGCAATGTGCCGCGGTGAAGTCTGAAAGAGGGAAAGGTTGACCAGAAAGCATTAAACAAAAGTGGCAACATTTTTAAAAAATTGGCAAATGATTAACCAGAATCCCAAAAGAATGCTCAGAGACTAAGTCCCAAAGGGGAAATGGTTAACCAGAAGCTGGGGGAAATGGTTAACCAAAAGTTGCAAAAATGATTAAAAGGGGTGAAATGATTAACCAGGAGGCTGAGCAATGTGCCGCGGTGAAGTCTGAAAGAGGGAAAGGTTGACCAGAAAGCATTAAACAAAAGTGGCAACATTTTTAAAAAATTGGCAAATGATTAACCAGAATCCCAAAAGAATGCTCAGAGACCAAGTCCCAAAGGGGAAATGGTTAACCAGAAGCTGGGGGAAATGGTTAACCAAAAGTTGCAAAAATGATTAAAAGGGGTGAAATGATTAACCAGGAGGCTAAAGCAATGTGCCGCGGTGAAGTCTGAAAGAGGGAAAGGTTGACCAGAAAGCATTAAACAAAAGCGGCAACATTTTTTAAAAATTGGCAAATGATTAACCAGAATCCCAAAAGAATGCTCAGAGACTAAGTCCCAAAGGGGAAATGGTTAACCAGAAGCTGGGTGAAATGGTTAACCAAAAGTTGCAAAAATGATTAAAAGGGGTGAAATGATCAACCAGAAGTCGAAAATAATGTGCGGCGATGAAGTCCTAAGGGGCAAAAGTCACCCAGAAGGCAGGGAAATGATCAAACGAAAGCAGCCAAAAAATTATTAAAAGAGGGGAACTGATGAACCAAAAGATGAGAAACGGCCCGCAGAGACTAAGTCCAAAACGGGAACTGGTGAACCGGAAATGATTAACCAAAAACTAAGTCCGAAGAGGGAACTGGTAAACCAGAACTGAGTAACCCGATTTTTAAAATTAATTATAAATGGGGAAACGATTGAGCAAAAGGCGGAAATTAAGTCACAGGGACCATGTCCGAAAGGGCAAGAGGTTACCCCGTAGGGGGCATTCGTCAACTCAATCTGAAAAATTTGGAGGCAAATCTGACCAAAATGCGGAAATCGGACCACACCGCGAGGGGCGCCATTCGACGGGGCAGGGTTAGACGCGTCGAACGGTACCTGAAGGTCCCGGCTGCGACACGTGAGTCCGGAGATATGGCCAGTCAAAGTCTGATGGGAGGTACCGAAGCCGAAAAATCGAAACGCGTTTGCGGCGATTCGGTGTCAGAGAGTCGGTCACGAATTCAAATTCGTCCCGCTGATTCGCCAATTGCCAGCCGGTTCCGGGGGGATTGGCGGGGTACCTGCAGGATAGTAAGAGGTGGCATGTCGAGACTTAGCCTGTTTACCAGACTTGTGTCTAGCGCCTCCAGGTCTGCAGAGACCGACCCGGGCTGCCGCCCAACCGACTTTTAAGCCTTTTGGGAGTGGGAATTTTTCCCATTTTTCCCCATTTTTCGGGTTTTTTGGTCGGGCTTGAAAACGGCGGCCCCGAGGCCTCCCGGGGCTGGCGGGCTTCGGCTCCCTTGCGAGAGGGTCCGAATTCCA
>NW_027140018.1:45000-52500 GCF_035084215.1 Heptranchias perlo | reverse complement strand
TGTCCCCCCCCTACCCCCACCATCTTCGGCTGATTACCGTGGCTGGACCGGATCAAGGAGCAACGGAACCGTGCCAGAACGACGTCGGTCGGACGGCGTGAACTGATAGTGCCGAGGCCGAAACCGAGCCGGAAATGTGCACCGATTTATTGGTCCCACTCGCAGGCCCATATCTCCGGAAGGCCGAGGCCGATTTCCTCCGGGTATGGTTCGCTGCGTGCAGCCGGAAGGGGAGCAGCGGACGGCACTGAGCAGCCGGAGGTGCGGCGCTGCCCGCCGGAGCTGCAAGCGAAAGGCTGCGCACCGCTTTCCGCTGGTTAACTCGGCAGGCCGTCAGGCCGACCGACTCCGCTTCAGCACGGGAGCTAGAGTCGGGCAAGGGGCACCGAAGGGTACCGGAAGGATCACGTTCGGACACCGGGAAGTCGAGTGCCGGGCCGCCGAAAGCGAGCTCGGGGCCCCGGTTTGTCCGTCCCACCCGGAGGCCCATATCTCGAGAAGGCACAGGCCGATTTCCTCCGGGTTTGGCTCGCTGCGTGCGGCCGGACGAGGTGCAGCGAACGGTACCGAGCACTCGGAGGTGCGGCGCTGCCCGCCGGAGTACAGCGAAAGGCTGCAAACCGCTTTCCGCCTCCTCTCCCCTCGGGCGTGAGACCGACGGTCGTCTGGTTTGCTTCCGCGGCAAGAGCAGGACGAGGGGCACCGAGCGGTACCAGAACGAACCCGGTCGCACACCGGGATGTCGAGTGCCCGGCCCAAACCCGCTACCCCCCCCCCACCCGAAAGCGAGCCACGGTTTGTGGATTAAAAGTGAAGCGGCAAAGATTTGTAAAACAGCGTGAAATGATGAACCAGAAGCCCAAGTAATGGTGGGAATAAAAGTTCCGAAATGTGAAATGGTGAACCAGAAGTTGTGTGAACTGTTTAACCCAAAGTGGCAAAAATGGATTAAAAGGGGTGAAATGATCGACCGCAAAGCAGGGCAAGCATTAAACAAAAGCAGCAGCATTTTTTAAAAAGGGACAAATGGTTTACCAGAATCCCAAAAGAATGCTCAGAGACTTAAGTGCCAAAGGGGCAAATGGTTAACCAGAAGCTGGGTGAACTGCTTAACCAAAGTGGGAAAAAGGATAAAAAAGGGGTGAACTGATCAACCAGAAGTCGACAACAATGTGCGGCGATTAAGTCTGAAAGAGGGAAAGGTTGACCGGAAAGCAGGAAATGATTAAACAAAAGCAGAAAAATTCAGTAAAAAGGGGCAAGTGGTGAACCAGAAGTTGGGTGAACTGCTTAACCAAAAGTGGGAAAGAGGATTAAAAGGGGAGAAATGTTGAACCAGATGTCGAAAACAATGCGCGGCGATGAAGTCTGAAAGAGGAAAAGGTTGACCGCAAAGCAGGGAAAGGATTAAACAGAAGCAGCAATATCTTTTAAAAAGGGACAAATGGTGAACCAGAATCCCAAAAGAATGCTCAGAGACTTAAGTCCCAAAGGGGCAAATGGTTAACCAGAAGCTGGGTGAACTGTTTAACCAAAGTGGGAAAAAGGATTAAAATGTTGTGAAATGATTAACCAGAAGGCGAAAGCAAAGTGCGGCGGCGAAGTCCTAAAGGGGAAAAGGTTGACCATAAAGCAGGGAAATGATTAAACAAAAGCAGAAAAATTCAGTAAGAAGGGGCAAATGGTTAACCAGAAGTTGGGTGAACTGCTTAACCAAAAGTGGGAAAGAGGATTAAAAGGGGAGAAATGTTGAACCAGATGTCGAAAACAATGCGCGGCGATGAAGTCTGAAAGAGGAATAGGTCGACCGCAAAGCAGGGAAATGATTAAACAAAAGCAGAAAAATTCAGTAAAAAGGGGCAAATGGTGAACCAGAAGCTGGGTGAACTGCTTAACCAAAAGTGGGAAAAAGGATTAAAAGGGGAGAAATGTTGAACCAGATGTCGAAAACAAGGTGCGGCGATGAAGTCTGAAGAGGAATAGGTCGACCGCAAAGCAGGGAAAGGTTTAATCAAAAGCAGCAATATCTTTTAAAAAGGGACAAATGGTGAACCAGAATCACAAAAGAATGCTCAGAGACTTAAGTCCCAAAGGGGAAATGGTTAACCAGTAGCTGGGTGAACTGTCCAACCCAAAGTGGGAAAAAGGATTAAAAGGGGTGAAATGATTAACCAGAAGGCGAAAGCAAAGTGCGGCGGCGAAGTCGTAAGGGGAAAAGGTTGACCAGAAAGCAGGGAAAGCATTAAACAAAAGCGGCAACATTTTTAAAAAGTGGCAAATGGTTAACCAGAATCCCAAAAGAATGCTCAGAGACTTAAGTCCCAAGGGGAAATGGTTAACCAGAAGCTGGGTGAACTGGTGAACCAAAAGTGGGAAAAAGGATTAAAAGGGGAGAAATGTTTAACCAGAAGGCAAAAGCAAAGTGCGGCGGCGAAGTCCAAAAGGGGAAAAGGTTGACAAGAAAGCAGGGAAATGATTAAACCAAAGCGGAAAAATTCAGTATAATGGGGCAAATGGTTAACCAGAAGCTGGGTGAAATGGTTAACCGAAAGTGGCAAAAAAAGATTTAAAGGGGAAAAATGATTAACCAGAAGTCGACAACAATGCGCGGCGATGAAGTCTGAAAGGGGAAAAGGTTGACCACATAGCAGGGAAACGATTAAACAAAAGCGGCAACATTTTAAAAAAGTGGCAAATGATTAACCAGAATCCCAAAAGAATGCTCAGAGACTAAGTCCAAAGGGGAAATGGTTAACCAGAAGCTGGGGGAAATGGTTAACCAAAGTTGCAAAAATGATTAAAAGGGGTGAAATGATTAACCAGGAGGCTAAAGCAATGTGCCGCGGTGAAGTCTGAAAGAGGGAAAGGTTGACCAGAAAGCATTAACAAAAGCGGCAACATTTTTTAAAAATTGGCAAATGATTAACCAGAATCCCAAAAGAATGCTCAGAGACTAAGTCCCATAGGGAAATGGTTAACCAGAAGCTGGGGGAAATGGTTAACCAAAAGTTGCAAAAATGATTAAAAGGGGTGAAATGATTAACCAGAATTCGAAAATAATGTGCGGCGATGAAGTCCTAAAGGGGAAAAGTTTGACCACAAAGCAGGGAAAGCATTAAACAAAAGCGGCAACATTTTTTAAAAATTGGCAAATGATTAACCAGAATCCCAAAAGAATGCTCAGAGACTAAGTCCCAAAGGGGAAATGGTTAACCAGAAGCTGGGGGAAATGGTTAACCAAAAGTTGCAAAATGATTAAAAGGGGTGAAATGATTAACCAGGAGGCTAAAGCAATGTGCCGCGGTGAAGTCTGAAAGAGGGAAAGGTTGACCAGAAAGCATTAAACAAAAGCGGCAACATTTTTTAAAAATTGGCAAATGATTAACCAGAATCCCAAAGAATGCTCAGAGACTAAGTCCCAAAGGGGAAATGGTTAACCAGAAGCTGGGGGAAATGGTTAACCAAAAGTTGCAAAAATGATTAAAAGGGGTGAAATGATTAACCAGGAGGCTAAAGCAATGTGCCGCGGTGAAGTCTGAAAGAGGGAAAGGTTGACCAGAAAGCATTAAACAAAAGCGGCAACATTTTTAAAAAAGTGGCAAATGATTAACCAGAATCCCAAAAGAATGCTCAGAGACTGAGTCCCAAAGGGGAAATGGTTAACCAGAAGCTGGGGAAATGGTTAACCAAAAGTTGCAAAAATGATTAAAAGGGGTGAAATGATTAACCAGGAGGCTAAAGCAATGTGCCGCGGTGAAGTCTGAAAGAGGGAAAGGTTGACCAGAAAGCATTAAACAAAAGCGGCAACATTTTTTAAAAAGTGGCAAATGATTAACCAGAATCCAAAAGAATGCTCAGAGACTAAGTCCCAAAGGGGAAATGGTTAACCAGAAGCTGGGGGAAATGGTTAACCAAAAGTTGCAAAAATGATTAAAAGGGGTGAAATGATTAACCAGGAGGCTAAGCAATGTGCCGCGGTGAAGTCTGAAAGAGGGAAAGGTTGACCAGAAAGCATTAAACAAAAGCGGCAACATTTTTTAAAAATTGGCAAATGATTAACCAGAATTCCAAAAGAATGCTCAGAGACTAAGTCCCAAAGGGGAAATGGTTAACCAGAAGCTGGGGGAAATGGTTAACCAAAAGTTGCAAAAATGATTAAAAGGGGTGAAATGATTAACCAGGAGGCTGAAGCAATGTGCCGCGGGGAAGTCTGAAAGAGGCAAAGGTTGACCAGAAAGCATTAAACAAAAGTGGCAACATTTTTTAAAAATTGGCAAATGATTAACCAGAATCCCAAAAGAATGCTCAGAGACTAAGTCCCAAAGGGGAAATGGTTAACCAGAAGCTGGGGAAATGGTTAACCAAAAGTTGCAAAAATGATTAAAAGGGGTGAAATGATTAACCAGGAGGCTAAAGCAATGTGCCGCGGTGAAGTCTGAAAGAGGGAAAGGTTGACCAGAAAGCATTAAACAAAAGTGGCAACATTTTTAAAAAATTGGCAAATGATTAACCAGAATCCAAAAGAATGCTCAGAGACTAAGTCCCAAAGGGGAAATGGTTAACCAGAAGCTGGGGGAAATGGTTAACCAAAAGTTGCAAAAATGATTAAAAGGGGTGAAATGATTAACCAGGAGGCTGGAGCAATGTGCCGCGGTGAAGTCTGAAAGAGGGAAAGGTTGACCAGAAAGCATTAAACAAAAGTGGCAACATTTTTTAAAAATTGGCAAATGATTAACCAGAATCCCAAAAGAATGCTCAGAGACTAAGTCCCAAAGGGGAAATGGTTAACCAGAAGCTGGGGAAATGGTTAACCAAAAGTTGCAAAAATGATTAAAAGGGTGAAATGATTAACCAGGAGGCTGAAGCAATGTGCCGCGGTGAAGTCTGAAAGAGGGAAAGGTTGACCAGAAAGCATTAAACAAAAGTGGCAACATTTTTAAAAAATTGGCAAATGATTAACCAGAATCCCAAAAGAATGCTCAGAGACTAAGTCCCAAAGGGGAAATGGTTAACCAGAAGCTGGGGGAAATGGTTAACCAAAAGTTGCAAAAATGATTAAAAGGGGTGAAATGATTAACCAGGAGGCTGAGCAATGTGCCGCGGTGAAGTCTGAAAGAGGGAAAGGTTGACCAGAAAGCATTAAACAAAAGTGGCAACATTTTTAAAAAATTGGCAAATGATTAACCAGAATCCCAAAAGAATGCTCAGAGACCAAGTCCCAAAGGGGAAATGGTTAACCAGAAGCTGGGGGAAATGGTTAACCAAAAGTTGCAAAAATGATTAAAAGGGGTGAAATGATTAACCAGGAGGCTAAAGCAATGTGCCGCGGTGAAGTCTGAAAGAGGGAAAGGTTGACCAGAAAGCATAAACAAAAGCGGCAACATTTTTTAAAAATTGGCAAATGATTAACCAGAATCCCAAAAGAATGCTCAGAGACTAAGTCCCAAAGGGGAAATGGTTAACCAGAAGCTGGGGGAAATGGTTAACCAAAAGTTGCAAAAATGATTAAAAGGGGTGAAATGATTAACCAGGAGGCTAAAGCAATGTGCCGCGGTGAAGTCTGAAAGAGGGAAAGGTTGACCAGAAAGCATTAAACAAAAGTGGCAACATTTTTAAAAAATTGGCAAATGATTAACCAGAATCCCAAAAGAATGCTCAGAGACTAAGTCCCAAAGGGGAAATGGTTAACCAGAAGCTGGGGGAAATGGTTAACCAAAAGTTGCAAAAATGATTAAAAGGGGTGAAATGATTAACCAGAGGCTGGAGCAATGTGCCGCGGTGAAGTCTGAAAGAGGGAAAGGTTGACCAGAAAGCATTAAACAAAAGTGGCAACATTTTTTAAAATTGGCAAATGATTAACCAGAATCCCAAAAGAATGCTCAGAGACTAAGTCCCAAAGGGGAAATGGTTAACCAGAAGCTGGGGGAAATGGTTAACCAAAAGTTGCAAAAATGATTAAAAGGGGTGAAATGATTAACCAGGAGGCTGAAGCAATGTGCCGCGGTGAAGTCTGAAAGAGGGAAAGGTTGACCAGAAAGCATTAACAAAAGTGGCAACATTTTTAAAAATTGGCAAATGATTAACCAGAATCCCAAAAGAATGCTCAGAGACCAAGTCCCAAGGGGAAATGGTTAACCAGAAGCTGGGGGAAATGGTTAACCAAAAGTTGCAAAAATGATTAAAAGGGGTGAAATGATTAACCAGGAGGCTAAAGCAATGTGCCGCGGTGAAGTCTGAAAGAGGGAAAGGTTGACCAGAAAGCATTAAACAAAAGCGGCAACATTTTTAAAAATTGGCAAATGATTAACCAGAATCCCAAAAGAATGCTCAGAGACTAAGTCCCAAAGGGGAAATGGTTAACCAGAAGCTGGGTGAAATGGTTAACCAAAAGTTGCAAAAATGATTAAAAGGGGTGAAATGATCAACCAGAAGTCGAAAATAATGTGCGGCGATGAAGTCCTAAGGGGCAAAAGTCACCCAGAAGGCAGGGAAATGATCAAACGAAAGCAGCCAAAAAATTATTAAAAGAGGGGAACTGATGAACCAAAAGATGAGAAACGGCCCGCAGAGACTAAGTCCAAAACGGGAACTGGTGAACCGGAAATGATTAACCAAAAACTAAGTCCGAAGAGGGAACTGGTAAACCAGAACTGAGTAACCGATTTTAAATTAATTATAAATGGGGAAACGATTGAGCAAAAGGCGGAAATTAAGTCACAGGGACCATGTCCGAAAGGGCAAGAGGTTACCCCGTAGGGGGCATTCGTCAACTCAATCTGAAAAATTTGGAGGCAAATCTGACCAAAATGCGGAAATCGGACCACACCGCGAGGGGCGCCATTCGACGGGGCAGGGTTAGACGCGTCGAACGGTACCTGAAGGTCCCGGCTGCGACACGTGAGTCCGGAGATATGGCCAGTCAAAGTCTGATGGGAGGTACCGAAGCCGAAAAATCGAAACGCGTTTGCGGCGATTCGGTGTCAGAGAGTCGGTCACGAATTCAAATTCGTCCCGCTGATTCGCCAATTGCCAGCCGGTTCCGGGGGGATTGGCGGGGTACCTGCAGGATAGTAAGAGGTGGCATGTCGAGACTTAGCCTGTTTACCAGACTTGTGTCTAGCGCCTCCAGGTCTGCAGAGACCGACCCGGCTGCCGCCCAACCGACTTTTAAGCCTTTTGGGAGTGGGAATTTTTCCCATTTTTCCCCATTTTTCGGGTTTTTTGGTCGGGCTTGAAAACGGCGGCCCCGAGGCCTCCCGGGGCTGGCGGGCTTCGGCTCCCTTGCGAGAGGGTCCGAATTCCACCCGTTTAAGCCCAGAAAGGAGTTCGGAAGTCAGTCGGTCGAGGGAACCCCTTCGGAAGTCCGACGGGGATGGATTCGGCCGGCGTTTCGGATCTCCGGTCAGAGGATTCCCCCCCTGGGCGGGGGGGTGCGAGTAGCTGCCGGCAAACGGTCCCTTGCACTTGTGGCACAAAAAGTCCGAGCACAGGTAATGAGTT
>NW_027140018.1:25000-32500 GCF_035084215.1 Heptranchias perlo | reverse complement strand
GCGGCCGGACCAGGCGCAGCGGGACGGTACCGAGCACTCGGAGGTCGGGCGCTGCCCGCCGGAGGTACAGCGAAAGGCTGCAAACCACTTTCCGCCGCCTCCCTCCGCGGGCGTGAGACCGACGGTCGTCGGGTTTAGTTCCGCGGCTAGAGCAGGACGAGGGGCAGCGAACGGTACCGGAACGAACCCGGTCGCACACCGGGAAGTCGAGTGCCGGGTCTCGAAACGGAGCCGGGTCGGCCCAGTTTTAAAACGGAGAAGAGAGTGCTGCCCTCTGCGGGTGAAAACATGGAAGTACGTTGGTTAATGATTTCCAGTTCACCCCGCTTGGTCAGGCCCACTCGGAGGCGGATAACTCCGGAACGCCGAGGCCGATTTCCTGCGGGTATGGCTCGTTGCGTGCGGCAGGAGGCGGCGCAGCGTTCGGTACCGAGCACTCGGAGGTGCGGTGCTGCCCGCCGGAGTGACAGCGAAAGGCTGCGCACCGCTTTCCGCCTGCTAACTCGGCGTCCGTGAGACCGACCGACTCCGCTTTAGCACCGGAGCTAGAGTGGGGCAAGGGGCACCGAAGGGTACCGGAACGATGACGTTCGCACACCGGGAAGTCGAGTGCCGGGCCGCCGAAAGCGAGCAGGGTGCCACCGCTCGGGGCCCCGGTTTGTCCGTCCCACCCGGAGGCCCATATCTCCGGAAGACACAGGCCGATTTCCACCGGGTATGGCTCGTTGTGTGCGGCCGGACCAGGCGCAGCGGACGGTACCGAGCACTCGGAGGTCGGGCGCTGCCCGCCGGAGGTACAGCGAAAGGCTGCAAACCACTTTCCGCCGCCTCCCTCCGCGGGCGTGAGACCGACGGTCGTCGGGTTTGTTTCCGCGGCTAGAGCAGGACGAGGGGCAGCGAACGGTACCGGAAGGAACCCGGTCGCACACCGGGAAGTCGACTAGCGGGCCGCCGAAAGCGAGCACGGGGCCCCGGTTTGTCCGTCCCACCCGGAGGCCCATATCTCTGGAAGGCACAGGCCGATTTCCACCGGGTATGGCTCGTTGTGTGCGGCCGGACCAGGCGCAGCGGACGGTACCGAGCACTCGGAGGTCGGGCGCTGCCCGCCGGAGGTACAGCGAAAGGCTGCAAACCACTTTCCGCCACCTCCCTCCGCGGGCGTGAGACCGACGGTCGTCGGGTTTGTTTCCGCGGCTAGAGCAGGACGAGGGGCAGCGAACGGTACCGGAACGAACCCGGTCGCACACCGGGAAGTCGACCAGCGGGCCGCCGAAAGCGTGCTCGGGTCCCCGGTTTGTCTGTCCCACCCGGAGGCTGATATCTGAGGAAGTCCGAGGCCGATTTCCTCCGGCTAACTCGGCGGGCAATGTGTCCCCCCCACCATCTTCGGCTGATTACCGTGGCTGGACCGGATCAAGGAGCAACGGAACCGTGCCAGAACGACGTCGGTCGGACGGCGTGAACTGATAGTGCCGAGGCCGGAAACCGAGCCGGAAATGTGCACCGATTTATTGGTCCCACTCGCAGGCCCATATCTCCGGAAGGCCGAGGCCGATTTCCTCCGGGTATGGTTCGCTGCGTGCAGCCGGAAGGGGAGCAGCGGACGGCACTGAGCAGCCGGAGGTGCGGCGCTGCCCGCCGGAGCTGCAAGCGAAAGGCTGCGCACACGCTTTCCGCTGGTTAACTCGGCAGGCCGTCAGGCCGACCGACTCCGCTTCAGCACGGGAGCTAGAGTCGGGCAAGGGGCACCGAAGGGTACCGGAAGGATCACGTTCGGACACCGGGAAGTCGAGTGCCGGGCCGCCGAAAGCGAGCTCGGGGCCCCGGTTTGTCCGTCCCACCCGGAGGCCCATATCTCGAGAAGGCACAGGCCGATTTCCTCCGGGTTTGGCTCGCTGCGTGCGGCCGGACGAGGTGCAGCGAACGGTACCGAGCACTCGGAGGTGCGGCGCTGCCCGCCGGAGGTACAGCGAAAGGCTGCAAACCGCTTTCCGCCTCCTCTCCCCTCGGGCGTGAGACCGACGGTCGTCTGGTTTGCTTCCGCGGCAAGAGCAGGACGAGGGGCACCGAGCTGGTACCAGAACGAACCCGGTCGCACACCGGGATGTCGAGTGCCCGGCCCAAACCCGCTACCCCCCCCCCCCACCCGAAAGCGAGCCACGGTTTGTGGATTAAAAGTGAAGCGGCAAAGATTTGTAAAACAGCGTGAAATGATGAACCAGAAGCCCAAAGTAATGGTGGGAATAAAAGTTCCGAAATGTGAAATGGTGAACCAGAAGTTGTGTGAACTGTTTAACCCAAAGTGGCAAAAATGGATTAAAAGGGGTGAAATGATCGACCGCAAAGCAGGGCAAGCATTAAACAAAAGCAGCAGCATTTTTTAAAAAGGGACAAATGGTTTACCAGAATCCCAAAAGAATGCTCAGAGACTTAAGTGCCAAAGGGGCAAATGGTTAACCAGAAGCTGGGTGAACTGCTTAACCCAAAGTGGGAAAAAGGATAAAAAAGGGGTGAACTGATCAACCAGAAGTCGACAACAATGTGCGGCGATTAAGTCTGAAAGAGGGAAAGGTTGACCGGAAAGCAGGGAAATGATTAAACAAAAGCAGAAAAATTCAGTAAAAAGGGGCAAGTGGTGAACCAGAAGTTGGGTGAACTGCTTAACCAAAAGTGGGAAAGAGGATTAAAAGGGGAGAAATGTTGAACCAGATGTCGAAAACAATGCGCGGCGATGAAGTCTGAAAGAGGAAAAGGTTGACCGCAAAGCAGGGAAAGGATTAAACAGAAGCAGCAATATCTTTTAAAAAGGGACAAATGGTGAACCAGAATCCCAAAAGAATGCTCAGAGACTTAAGTCCCAAAGGGGCAAATGGTTAACCAGAAGCTGGGTGAACTGTTTAACCAAAAGTGGGAAAAAGGATTAAAATGTTGTGAAATGATTAACCAGAAGGCGAAAGCAAAGTGCGGCGGCGAAGTCCTAAAGGGGAAAAGGTTGACCATAAAGCAGGGAAATGATTAAACAAAAGCAGAAAAATTCAGTAAGAAGGGGCAAATGGTTAACCAGAAGTTGGGTGAACTGCTTAACCAAAAGTGGGAAAGAGGATTAAAAGGGGAGAAATGTTGAACCAGATGTCGAAAACAATGCGCGGCGATGAAGTCTGAAAGAGGAATAGGTCGACCGCAAAGCAGGGAAATGATTAAACAAAAGCAGAAAAATTCAGTAAAAAGGGGCAAATGGTGAACCAGAAGCTGGGTGAACTGCTTAACCAAAAGTGGGAAAAAGGATTAAAAGGGGAGAAATGTTGAACCAGATGTCGAAAACAAGGTGCGGCGATGAAGTCTGAAAGAGGAATAGGTCGACCGCAAAGCAGGGAAAGGTTTAATCAAAAGCAGCAATATCTTTTAAAAAGGGACAAATGGTGAACCAGAATCACAAAAGAATGCTCAGAGACTTAAGTCCCAAAGGGGAAATGGTTAACCAGTAGCTGGGTGAACTGTCCAACCCAAAGTGGGAAAAAGGATTAAAAGGGGTGAAATGATTAACCAGAAGGCGAAAGCAAAGTGCGGCGGCGAAGTCGTAAGGGGAAAAGGTTGACCAGAAAGCAGGGAAAGCATTAAACAAAAGCGGCAACATTTTTAAAAAAGTGGCAAATGGTTAACCAGAATCCCAAAAGAATGCTCAGAGACTTAAGTCCCAAAGGGGAAATGGTTAACCAGAAGCTGGGTGAACTGGTGAACCAAAAGTGGGAAAAAGGATTAAAAGGGGAGAAATGTTTAACCAGAAGGCAAAAGCAAAGTGCGGCGGCGAAGTCCAAAAGGGGAAAAGGTTGACAAGAAAGCAGGGAAATGATTAAACCAAAGCGGAAAAATTCAGTATAATGGGGCAAATGGTTAACCAGAAGCTGGGTGAAATGGTTAACCGAAAGTGGCAAAAAAAGATTTAAAGGGGAAAAATGATTAACCAGAAGTCGACAACAATGCGCGGCGATGAAGTCTGAAAGGGGAAAAGGTTGACCACATAGCAGGGAAACGATTAAACAAAAGCGGCAACATTTTTAAAAAAGTGGCAAATGATTAACCAGAATCCCAAAAGAATGCTCAGAGACTAAGTCCCAAAGGGGAAATGGTTAACCAGAAGCTGGGGGAAATGGTTAACCAAAAGTTGCAAAAATGATTAAAAGGGGTGAAATGATTAACCAGGAGGCTAAAGCAATGTGCCGCGGTGAAGTCTGAAAGAGGGAAAGGTTGACCAGAAAGCATTAAACAAAAGCGGCAACATTTTTTAAAAATTGGCAAATGATTAACCAGAATCCCAAAAGAATGCTCAGAGACTAAGTCCCATAGGGGAAATGGTTAACCAGAAGCTGGGGGAAATGGTTAACCAAAAGTTGCAAAAATGATTAAAAGGGGTGAAATGATTAACCAGAATTCGAAAATAATGTGCGGCGATGAAGTCCTAAAGGGGAAAAGTTTGACCACAAAGCAGGGAAAGCATTAAACAAAAGCGGCAACATTTTTTAAAAATTGGCAAATGATTAACCAGAATCCCAAAAGAATGCTCAGAGACTAAGTCCCAAAGGGGAAATGGTTAACCAGAAGCTGGGGGAAATGGTTAACCAAAAGTTGCAAAAATGATTAAAAGGGGTGAAATGATTAACCAGGAGGCTAAAGCAATGTGCCGCGGTGAAGTCTGAAAGAGGGAAAGGTTGACCAGAAAGCATTAAACAAAAGCGGCAACATTTTTTAAAAATTGGCAAATGATTAACCAGAATCCCAAAAGAATGCTCAGAGACTAAGTCCCAAAGGGGAAATGGTTAACCAGAAGCTGGGGGAAATGGTTAACCAAAAGTTGCAAAAATGATTAAAAGGGGTGAAATGATTAACCAGGAGGCTAAAGCAATGTGCCGCGGTGAAGTCTGAAAGAGGGAAAGGTTGACCAGAAAGCATTAAACAAAAGCGGCAACATTTTTAAAAAAGTGGCAAATGATTAACCAGAATCCCAAAAGAATGCTCAGAGACTGAGTCCCAAAGGGGAAATGGTTAACCAGAAGCTGGGGGAAATGGTTAACCAAAAGTTGCAAAAATGATTAAAAGGGGTGAAATGATTAACCAGGAGGCTAAAGCAATGTGCCGCGGTGAAGTCTGAAAGAGGGAAAGGTTGACCAGAAAGCATTAAACAAAAGCGGCAACATTTTTTAAAAAGTGGCAAATGATTAACCAGAATCCCAAAAGAATGCTCAGAGACTAAGTCCCAAAGGGGAAATGGTTAACCAGAAGCTGGGGGAAATGGTTAACCAAAAGTTGCAAAAATGATTAAAAGGGGTGAAATGATTAACCAGGAGGCTAAAGCAATGTGCCGCGGTGAAGTCTGAAAGAGGGAAAGGTTGACCAGAAAGCATTAAACAAAAGCGGCAACATTTTTTAAAAATTGGCAAATGATTAACCAGAATTCCAAAAGAATGCTCAGAGACTAAGTCCCAAAGGGGAAATGGTTAACCAGAAGCTGGGGGAAATGGTTAACCAAAAGTTGCAAAAATGATTAAAAGGGGTGAAATGATTAACCAGGAGGCTGAAGCAATGTGCCGCGGTGAAGTCTGAAAGAGGGAAAGGTTGACCAGAAAGCATTAAACAAAAGTGGCAACATTTTTAAAAAATTGGCAAATGATTAACCAGAATCCCAAAAGAATGCTCAGAGACCAAGTCCCAAAGGGGAAATGGTTAACCAGAAGCTGGGGGAAATGGTTAACCAAAAGTTGCAAAAATGATTAAAAGGGGTGAAATGATTAACCAGGAGGCTAAAGCAATGTGCCGCGGTGAAGTCTGAAAGAGGGAAAGGTTGACCAGAAAGCATTAAACAAAAGCGGCAACATTTTTTAAAAATTGGCAAATGATTAACCAGAATCCCAAAAGAATGCTCAGAGACTAAGTCCCAAAGGGGAAATGGTTAACCAGAAGCTGGGGGAAATGGTTAACCAAAAGTTGCAAAAATGATTAAAAGGGGTGAAATGATTAACCAGGAGGCTGAAGCAATGTGCCGCGGTGAAGTCTGAAAGAGGGAAAGGTTGACCAGAAAGCATTAAACAAAAGTGGCAACATTTTTTAAAAATTGGCAAATGATTAACCAGAATCCCAAAAGAATGCTCAGAGACTAAGTCCCAAAGGGGAAATGGTTAACCAGAAGCTGGGGGAAATGGTTAACCAAAAGTTGCAAAAATGATTAAAAGGGGTGAAATGATTAACCAGGAGGCTAAAGCAATGTGCCGCGGTGAAGTCTGAAAGAGGGAAAGGTTGACCAGAAAGCATTAAACAAAAGTGGCAACATTTTTAAAAAATTGGCAAATGATTAACCAGAATCCCAAAAGAATGCTCAGAGACTAAGTCCCAAAGGGGAAATGGTTAACCAGAAGCTGGGGGAAATGGTTAACCAAAAGTTGCAAAAATGATTAAAAGGGGTGAAATGATTAACCAGGAGGCTGGAGCAATGTGCCGCGGTGAAGTCTGAAAGAGGGAAAGGTTGACCAGAAAGCATTAAACAAAAGTGGCAACATTTTTAAAAAATTGGCAAATGATTAACCAGAATCCCAAAAGAATGCTCAGAGACCAAGTCCCAAAGGGGAAATGGTTAACCAGAAGCTGGGGGAAATGGTTAACCAAAAGTTGCAAAAATGATTAAAAGGGGTGAAATGATTAACCAGGAGGCTAAAGCAATGTGCCGCGGTGAAGTCTGAAAGAGGGAAAGGTTGACCAGAAAGCATTAAACAAAAGCGGCAACATTTTTTAAAAATTGGCAAATGATTAACCAGAATCCCAAAAGAATGCTCAGAGACTAAGTCCCAAAGGGGAAATGGTTAACCAGAAGCTGGGTGAAATGGTTAACCAAAAGTTGCAAAAATGATTAAAAGGGGTGAAATGATCAACCAGAAGTCGAAAATAATGTGCGGCGATGAAGTCCTAAGGGGCAAAAGTCACCCAGAAGGCAGGGAAATGATCAAACGAAAGCAGCCAAAAAATTATTAAAAGAGGGGAACTGATGAACCAAAAGATGAGAAACGGCCCGCAGAGACTAAGTCCAAAACGGGAACTGGTGAACCGGAAATGATTAACCAAAAACTAAGTCCGAAGAGGGAACTGGTAAACCAGAACTGAGTAACCCGATTTTTAAAATTAATTATAAATGGGGAAACGATTGAGCAAAAGGCGGAAATTAAGTCACAGGGACCATGTCCGAAAGGGCAAGAGGTTACCCCGTAGGGGGCATTCGTCAACTCAATCTGAAAACTTTGGAGGCAAATCTGACCAAAATGCGGAAATCGGACCACACCGCGAGGGGCGCCATTCGACGGGGCAGGGTTAGACGCGTCGAACGGTACCTGAAGGTCCCGGCTGCGACACGTGAGTCCGGAGATATGGCCAGTCAAAGTCTGATGGGAGGTACCGAAGCCGAAAAATCGAAACGCGTTTGCGGCGATTCGGTGTCAGAGAGTCGGTCACGAATTCAAA
>NW_027140018.1:2500-12500 GCF_035084215.1 Heptranchias perlo | reverse complement strand
GAGTGGGGCAAGGGGCACCGAAGGGTACCGGAACGATCACGTTCGCATACCGGGAAGTCGAGTGCCGGGCCGCTGAAAGCGAGCAGGGTGCCACCGCTCGGGGCCCCGGTTTGTCCGTCCCACCCGGAGGCCCATATCTCCGGAAGGCACAGGCCGATTTCCTCCGGGTATGGCTCGTTGCGTGCGGCCGGACCAGGCGCAGCGGACGGTACCGAGCACTCGGAGGTCCGGCGCTGCCCGCCGGAGGTACAGCGAAAGGCTGCAAACCACTTTCCGCCGCCTCCCTCCGCGGGCGTGAGACCGACGGTCGTCGGGTTTGGTTCCGCGGCTAGAGCAGGACGAGGGGCAGCGAACGGTACTGGAAGGAACCCGGTCGCACACCGGGAAGTCGACTAGCGGGCCGCCGAAAGCGAGCTCGGGGCCCCGGTTTGTCCGTCCCACCCGGAGGCCCATATCTCCGGAAGGCACAGGCCGATTTCCACCGGGTATGGCTCGTTGTGTGCGGCCGGACCAGGCGCAGCGGACGGTACCGAGCACTCGGAGGTCGGGCGCTGCCCGCCGGAGGTACAGCGAAAGGCTGCAAACCACTTTCCGCCGCCTCCCTCCGCGGGCGTGAGACCGACGGTCGTCGGGTTTAGTTCCGCGGCTAGAGCAGGACGAGGGGCAGCGAACGGTACCGGAACGAACCCGGTCGCACACCGGGAAGTCGAGTGCCGGGTCTCGAAACGGAGCCGGGTCGGCCCAGTTTAAAACGGAGAAGAGAGTGCTGCCCTCTGCGGGTGAAAACATGGAAGTACGTTGGTTAATGATTTCCAGTTCACCCCGCTTGGTCAGGCCCACTCGGAGGCGGATAACTCCGGAACGCCGAGGCCGATTTCCTGCGGGTATGGCTCGTTGCGTGCGGCAGGAGGCGGCGCAGCGTTCGGTACCGAGCACTCGGAGGTGCGGTGCTGCCCGCCGGAGTGACAGCGAAAGGCTGCGCACCGCTTTCCGCCTGCTAACTCGGCGTCCGTGAGACCGACCGACTCCGCTTTAGCACCGGAGCTAGAGTGGGGCAAGGGGCACCGAAGGGTACCGGAACGATGACGTTCGCACACCGGGAAGTCGAGTGCCGGGCCGCCGAAAGCGAGCAGGGTGCCACCGCTCGGGGCCCCGGTTTGTCCGTCCCACCCGGAGGCCCATATCTCCGGAAGACACAGGCCGATTTCCACCGGGTATGGCTCGTTGTGTGCGGCCGGACCAGGCGCAGCGGACGGTACCGAGCACTCGGAGGTCGGGCGCTGCCCGCCGGAGGTACAGCGAAAGGCTGCAAACCACTTTCCGCCGCCTCCCTCCGCGGGCGTGAGACCGACGGTCGTCGGGTTTGTTTCCGCGGCTAGAGCAGGACGAGGGGCAGCGAACGGTACCGGAAGGAACCCGGTCGCACACCGGGAAGTCGACTAGCGGGCCGCCGAAAGCGAGCACGGGGCCCCGGTTTGTCCGTCCCACCCGGAGGCCCATATCTCTGGAAGGCACAGGCCGATTTCCACCGGGTATGGCTCGTTGTGTGCGGCCGGACCAGGCGCAGCGGACGGTACCGAGCACTCGGAGGTCGGGCGCTGCCCGCCGGAGGTACAGCGAAAGGCTGCAAACCACTTTCCGCCACCTCCCTCCGCGGGCGTGAGACCGACGGTCGTCGGGTTTGTTTCCGCGGCTAGAGCAGGACGAGGGGCAGCGAACGGTACCGGAACGAACCCGGTCGCACACCGGGAAGTCGACCAGCGGGCCGCCGAAAGCGTGCTCGGGTCCCCGGTTTGTCTGTCCCACCCGGAGGCTGATATCTGAGGAAGTCCGAGGCCGATTTCCTCCGGCTAACTCGGCGGGCAATGTGTCCCCCCCACCATCTTCGGCTGATTACCGTGGCTGGACCGGATCAAGGAGCAACGGAACCGTGCCAGAACGACGTCGGTCGGACGGCGTGAACTGATAGTGCCGAGGCCGGAAACCGAGCCGGAAATGTGCACCGATTTATTGGTCCCACTCGCAGGCCCATATCTCCGGAAGGCCGAGGCCGATTTCCTCCGGGTATGGTTCGCTGCGTGCAGCCGGAAGGGGAGCAGCGGACGGCACTGAGCAGCCGGAGGTGCGGCGCTGCCCGCCGGAGCTGCAAGCGAAAGGCTGCGCACCGCTTTCCGCTGGTTAACTCGGCAGGCCGTCAGGCCGACCGACTCCGCTTCAGCACGGGAGCTAGAGTCGGGCAAGGGGCACCGAAGGGTACCGGAAGGATCACGTTCGGACACCGGGAAGTCGAGTGCCGGGCCGCCGAAAGCGAGCTCGGGGCCCCGGTTTGTCCGTCCCACCCGGAGGCCCATATCTCGAGAAGGCACAGGCCGATTTCCTCCGGGTTTGGCTCGCTGCGTGCGGCCGGACGAGGTGCAGCGAACGGTACCGAGCACTCGGAGGTGCGGCGCTGCCCGCCGGAGGTACAGCGAAAGGCTGCAAACCGCTTTCCGCCTCCTCTCCCCTCGGGCGTGAGACCGACGGTCGTCTGGTTTGCTTCCGCGGCAAGAGCAGGACGAGGGGCACCGAGCGGTACCAGAACGAACCCGGTCGCACACCGGGATGTCGAGTGCCCGGCCCAAACCCGCTACCCCCCCCCCCCACCCGAAAGCGAGCCACGGTTTGTGGATTAAAAGTGAAGCGGCAAAGATTTGTAAAACAGCG
Source organism: Heptranchias perlo (assembly GCF_035084215.1). NCBI lineage: Eukaryota > Metazoa > Chordata > Chondrichthyes > Hexanchiformes > Hexanchidae > Heptranchias > Heptranchias perlo. The sequence continues at coordinate 9,797 of NW_027140018.1, read as the reverse complement.
TGAAATGATGAACCAGAAGCCCAAAGTAATGGTGGGAATAAAAGTTCCGAAATGTGAAATGGTGAACCAGAAGTTGTGTGAACTGTTTAACCCAAAGTGGCAAAAATGGATTAAAAGGGGTGAAATGATCGACCGCAAAGCAGGGCAAGCATTAAACAAAAGCAGCAGCATTTTTTAAAAAGGGACAAATGGTTTACCAGAATCCCAAAAGAATGCTCAGAGACTTAAGTGCCAAAGGGGCAAATGGTTAACCAGAAGCTGGGTGAACTGCTTAACCCAAAGTGGGAAAAAGGATAAAAAAGGGGTGAACTGATCAACCAGAAGTCGACAACAATGTGCGGCGATTAAGTCTGAAAGAGGGAAAGGTTGACCGGAAAGCAGGGAAATGATTAAACAAAAGCAGAAAAATTCAGTAAAAAGGGGCAAGTGGTGAACCAGAAGTTGGGTGAACTGCTTAACCAAAAGTGGGAAAGAGGATTAAAAGGGGAGAAATGTTGAACCAGATGTCGAAAACAATGCGCGGCGATGAAGTCTGAAAGAGGAAAAGGTTGACCGCAAAGCAGGGAAAGGATTAAACAGAAGCAGCAATATCTTTTAAAAAGGGACAAATGGTGAACCAGAATCCCAAAAGAATGCTCAGAGACTTAAGTCCCAAAGGGGCAAATGGTTAACCAGAAGCTGGGTGAACTGTTTAACCAAAAGTGGGAAAAAGGATTAAAATGTTGTGAAATGATTAACCAGAAGGCGAAAGCAAAGTGCGGCGGCGAAGTCCTAAAGGGGAAAAGGTTGACCATAAAGCAGGGAAATGATTAAACAAAAGCAGAAAAATTCAGTAAGAAGGGGCAAATGGTTAACCAGAAGTTGGGTGAACTGCTTAACCAAAAGTGGGAAAGAGGATTAAAAGGGGAGAAATGTTGAACCAGATGTCGAAAACAATGCGCGGCGATGAAGTCTGAAAGAGGAATAGGTCGACCGCAAAGCAGGGAAATGATTAAACAAAAGCAGAAAAATTCAGTAAAAAGGGGCAAATGGTGAACCAGAAGCTGGGTGAACTGCTTAACCAAAAGTGGGAAAAAGGATTAAAAGGGGAGAAATGTTGAACCAGATGTCGAAAACAAGGTGCGGCGATGAAGTCTGAAAGAGGAATAGGTCGACCGCAAAGCAGGGAAAGGTTTAATCAAAAGCAGCAATATCTTTTAAAAAGGGACAAATGGTGAACCAGAATCACAAAAGAATGCTCAGAGACTTAAGTCCCAAAGGGGAAATGGTTAACCAGTAGCTGGGTGAACTGTCCAACCCAAAGTGGGAAAAAGGATTAAAAGGGGTGAAATGATTAACCAGAAGGCGAAAGCAAAGTGCGGCGGCGAAGTCGTAAGGGGAAAAGGTTGACCAGAAAGCAGGGAAAGCATTAAACAAAAGCGGCAACATTTTTAAAAAAGTGGCAAATGGTTAACCAGAATCCCAAAAGAATGCTCAGAGACTTAAGTCCCAAAGGGGAAATGGTTAACCAGAAGCTGGGTGAACTGGTGAACCAAAAGTGGGAAAAAGGATTAAAAGGGGAGAAATGTTTAACCAGAAGGCAAAAGCAAAGTGCGGCGGCGAAGTCCAAAAGGGGAAAAGGTTGACAAGAAAGCAGGGAAATGATTAAACCAAAGCGGAAAAATTCAGTATAATGGGGCAAATGGTTAACCAGAAGCTGGGTGAAATGGTTAACCGAAAGTGGCAAAAAAAGATTTAAAGGGGAAAAATGATTAACCAGAAGTCGACAACAATGCGCGGCGATGAAGTCTGAAAGGGGAAAAGGTTGACCACATAGCAGGGAAACGATTAAACAAAAGCGGCAACATTTTTAAAAAAGTGGCAAATGATTAACCAGAATCCCAAAAGAATGCTCAGAGACTAAGTCCCAAAGGGGAAATGGTTAACCAGAAGCTGGGGGAAATGGTTAACCAAAAGTTGCAAAAATGATTAAAAGGGGTGAAATGATTAACCAGGAGGCTAAAGCAATGTGCCGCGGTGAAGTCTGAAAGAGGGAAAGGTTGACCAGAAAGCATTAAACAAAAGCGGCAACATTTTTTAAAAATTGGCAAATGATTAACCAGAATCCCAAAAGAATGCTCAGAGACTAAGTCCCATAGGGGAAATGGTTAACCAGAAGCTGGGGGAAATGGTTAACCAAAAGTTGCAAAAATGATTAAAAGGGGTGAAATGATTAACCAGAATTCGAAAATAATGTGCGGCGATGAAGTCCTAAAGGGGAAAAGTTTGACCACAAAGCAGGGAAAGCATTAAACAAAAGCGGCAACATTTTTTAAAAATTGGCAAATGATTAACCAGAATCCCAAAAGAATGCTCAGAGACTAAGTCCCAAAGGGGAAATGGTTAACCAGAAGCTGGGGGAAATGGTTAACCAAAAGTTGCAAAAATGATTAAAAGGGGTGAAATGATTAACCAGGAGGCTAAAGCAATGTGCCGCGGTGAAGTCTGAAAGAGGGAAAGGTTGACCAGAAAGCATTAAACAAAAGCGGCAACATTTTTTAAAAATTGGCAAATGATTAACCAGAATCCCAAAAGAATGCTCAGAGACTAAGTCCCAAAGGGGAAATGGTTAACCAGAAGCTGGGGGAAATGGTTAACCAAAAGTTGCAAAAATGATTAAAAGGGGTGAAATGATTAACCAGGAGGCTAAAGCAATGTGCCGCGGTGAAGTCTGAAAGAGGGAAAGGTTGACCAGAAAGCATTAAACAAAAGCGGCAACATTTTTAAAAAAGTGGCAAATGATTAACCAGAATCCCAAAAGAATGCTCAGAGACTGAGTCCCAAAGGGGAAATGGTTAACCAGAAGCTGGGGGAAATGGTTAACCAAAAGTTGCAAAAATGATTAAAAGGGGTGAAATGATTAACCAGGAGGCTAAAGCAATGTGCCGCGGTGAAGTCTGAAAGAGGGAAAGGTTGACCAGAAAGCATTAAACAAAAGCGGCAACATTTTTTAAAAAGTGGCAAATGATTAACCAGAATCCCAAAAGAATGCTCAGAGACTAAGTCCCAAAGGGGAAATGGTTAACCAGAAGCTGGGGGAAATGGTTAACCAAAAGTTGCAAAAATGATTAAAAGGGGTGAAATGATTAACCAGGAGGCTAAAGCAATGTGCCGCGGTGAAGTCTGAAAGAGGGAAAGGTTGACCAGAAAGCATTAAACAAAAGCGGCAACATTTTTAAAAATTGGCAAATGATTAACCAGAATTCCAAAAGAATGCTCAGAGACTAAGTCCCAAAGGGGAAATGGTTAACCAGAAGCTGGGGGAAATGGTTAACCAAAAGTTGCAAAAATGATTAAAAGGGGTGAAATGATTAACCAGGAGGCTGAAGCAATGTGCCGCGGTGAAGTCTGAAAGAGGGAAAGGTTGACCAGAAAGCATTAAACAAAAGTGGCAACATTTTTAAAAAATTGGCAAATGATTAACCAGAATCCCAAAAGAATGCTCAGAGACCAAGTCCCAAAGGGGAAATGGTTAACCAGAAGCTGGGGAAATGGTTAACCAAAAGTTGCAAAAATGATTAAAAGGGGTGAAATGATTAACCAGGAGGCTAAAGCAATGTGCCGCGGTGAAGTCTGAAAGAGGGAAAGGTTGACCAGAAAGCATTAAACAAAAGCGGCAACATTTTTTAAAAATTGGCAAATGATTAACCAGAATCCCAAAAGAATGCTCAGAGACTAAGTCCCAAAGGGGAAATGGTTAACCAGAAGCTGGGGAAATGGTTAACCAAAAGTTGCAAAAATGATTAAAAGGGGTGAAATGATTAACCAGGAGGCTGAAGCAATGTGCCGCGGTGAAGTCTGAAAGAGGGAAAGGTTGACCAGAAAGCATTAAACAAAAGTGGCAACATTTTTTAAAAATTGGCAAATGATTAACCAGAATCCCAAAAGAATGCTCAGAGACTAAGTCCCAAAGGGGAAATGGTTAACCAGAAGCTGGGGGAAATGGTTAACCAAAAGTTGCAAAAATGATTAAAAGGGGTGAAATGATTAACCAGGAGGCTAAAGCAATGTGCCGCGGTGAAGTCTGAAAGAGGGAAAGGTTGACCAGAAAGCATTAAACAAAAGTGGCAACATTTTTAAAAAATTGGCAAATGATTAACCAGAATCCCAAAAGAATGCTCAGAGACTAAGTCCCAAAGGGGAAATGGTTAACCAGAAGCTGGGGGAAATGGTTAACCAAAAGTTGCAAAAATGATTAAAAGGGGTGAAATGATTAACCAGGAGGCTGGAGCAATGTGCCGCGGTGAAGTCTGAAAGAGGGAAAGGTTGACCAGAAAGCATTAAACAAAAGTGGCAACATTTTTAAAAAATTGGCAAATGATTAACCAGAATCCCAAAAGAATGCTCAGAGACCAAGTCCCAAAGGGGAAATGGTTAACCAGAAGCTGGGGGAAATGGTTAACCAAAAGTTGCAAAAATGATTAAAAGGGGTGAAATGATTAACCAGGAGGCTAAAGCAATGTGCCGCGGTGAAGTCTGAAAGAGGGAAAGGTTGACCAGAAAGCATTAAACAAAAGCGGCAACATTTTTTAAAAATTGGCAAATGATTAACCAGAATCCCAAAAGAATGCTCAGAGACTAAGTCCCAAAGGGGAAATGGTTAACCAGAAGCTGGGTGAAATGGTTAACCAAAAGTTGCAAAAATGATTAAAAGGGGTGAAATGATCAACCAGAAGTCGAAAATAATGTGCGGCGATGAAGTCCTAAGGGGCAAAAGTCACCCAGAAGGCAGGGAAATGATCAAACGAAAGCAGCCAAAAAATTATTAAAAGAGGGGAACTGATGAACCAAAAGATGAGAAACGGCCCGCAGAGACTAAGTCCAAAACGGGAACTGGTGAACCGGAAATGATTAACCAAAAACTAAGTCCGAAGAGGGAACTGGTAAACCAGAACTGAGTAACCCGATTTTTAAAATTAATTATAAATGGGGAAACGATTGAGCAAAAGGCGGAAATTAAGTCACAGGGACCATGTCCGAAAGGGCAAGAGGTTACCCCGTAGGGGGCATTCGTCAACTCAATCTGAAAACTTTGGAGGCAAATCTGACCAAAATGCGGAAATCGGACCACACCGCGAGGGGCGCCATTCGACGGGGCAGGGTTAGACGCGTCGAACGGTACCTGAAGGTCCCGGCTGCGACACGTGAGTCCGGAGATATGGCCAGTCAAAGTCTGATGGGAGGTACCGAAGCCGAAAAATCGAAACGCGTTTGCGGCGATTCGGTGTCAGAGAGTCGGTCACGAATTCAAATTCGTCCCGCTGATTCGCCAATTGCCAGCCGGTTCCGGGGGGATTGGCGGGGGTACCTGCAGGATAGTAAGAGGTGGCATGTCGAGACTTAGCCTGTTTACCAGACTTGTGTCTAGCGCCTCCAGGTCTGCAGAGACCGACCCGGGCTGCCGCCCAACCGACTTTTAAGCCTTTTGGGAGTGGGAATTTTTCCCATTTTTCCCCATTTTTCGGGTTTTTTGGTCGGGCTTGAAAACGGCGGCCCCGAGGCCTCCCGGGGCTGGCGGGCTTCGGCTCCCTTGCGAGAGGGTCCGAATTCCACCCGTTTAAGCCCAGAAAGGAGTTCGGAAGTCAGTCGGTCGAGGGAACCCCTTCGGAAGTCCGACGGGGATGGATTCGGCCGGCGTTTCGGATCTCCGGTCAGAGGATTCCCCCCCTGGGCGGGGGGGTGCGAGTAGCTGCCGGCAAACGGTCCCTTGCACTTGTGGCACAAAAAGTCCGAGCACAGGTTAATGAGTTGGCCGCGGAAGCCCCTATGCCGAAATGAGAAAGCCCCCGTTGCGGGGATTTAGTGACGCATCTGCGGCCGGAGGTGGGAGGCCGTCCTGCCGAATTGACACTTGTCATTCGGGCACCTAGGGATTGGTCGGGTACCCGGAGATTTTCGAGAACACGATTTTCAGAGCTTTCTCTGACAGCCCAGGTGCACTTTAAGAGTGCCTGAAAAAGTGACACTTGGCAAAAGGCTCTCAATTTCAAAGCGGAGACCTTTACAAGAGCACTCGGAAGTCACCTGTCAGCATTTAAAGCTACATCAGGCGGCAATTTTCGAACTCTTTGTCAGTCTGAAATCGTGTTGAGCCTCGACAGCGTCGGGCTCAGGCAGGAGGAGCTTGCCAGCAGAGAGAGGCTCACCATGGATTGCTGGTGGATGCTTTTCGAAAACATATACACATTATATTATATTATAATAATATAAAGAAAAAAAAGAGTTTCTCAAAATCTCTGTGACACTTTGCAGATTTTTTTGAAAGCCAATAAAGAGAACTCTTTAACTTGAAAGTCACCTGTGCCGGCATAGCGATGACTTTTAAAACAGGTTGACACTTTCGAGCCGCGGCGGCTCTGAATCACCCCAGACACCAAGTGTGTTTGTGGGCAAGGCACCGCGGCCGGTGGGCTGCTTTTATAATAACGGGCACGCAGACTTTTTGAGAGGAATCGGTACTCTCTTCCGATCGATTTGGCGACTCGCGTCCGACATGGGAGGGCCCGAGCGGTCCAGCCAAGGCTGGTGTTCAGGCTCGTCAGGTTCCTCTCTCTGTCCCAAGTGGCAGACGGACAGTTTTAAAAGTCAGTGGGTTTTGTCGGCACGACTCTCCTGTTCACCCGCTGGCGTATTGCTCTCTTGTGAGGCCGAGAAGTCCACCTGTGTTGTCTAACAGAGGTCCGATTCAAGCTCCAGAGCCTGGGTGTCTGCCGTCTCGAGTGGAGCGGGAATGTGCACAGCAAGTCCCGTTCTGGTAGCTGAACACGAGATTTCTCTAGCAACTGAGCACCAAAACACGTCACCCTTTTAGAGCTGGAGGGCTGAGTGTGTGCATGTATCTTGAACGCTATGGTTTGCAAACTCCAGTCGGACCTGGCACACCAACCTCTCCCCTGTCACGGGCAGGGGGGGGAAGGCCATGTGTGCCCAGCAGACACGACGAAGGCGGCTAGAAAGGGTCACTGTAGCTTAACCACCCAAGCGTGTCCGTGACCTTAACGGTCTGTGCCTGGCAAAAGGTGGGCTCCTTTCGACTTTTGTTTGTTGCTGGCTGTCTGTCATGCATTACCGCTTGCAAGCCCAGGTTGGAACCGGCGCCAACCTCCCTCGTCATGGTGGGGGGAGGCCATGTGCCCAGCCCGACGGTGGCTGCAAAGGCCCATTGTAGCTTTACCCCAAGCGTGTACATGACTTCGTATCGGCCGTCCCCGTCGGCTCAGCTAATGCGACACGTAACACACACACAGTCACTTGAGCA
>NW_027140017.1:57500-68544 GCF_035084215.1 Heptranchias perlo | reverse complement strand
GGAGGCTGATATCTCAGGAAGGCCGAGGCCGATTTCCTCCGGGTATGGCTCGTTGCGTGCGGCAGGAGGAGGCGCAGCGTACGGTACCGAGCACTGGGAGGTGCGGTGCTGCCCGCCGGAGTGACAGCGAAAGGCTGCGCACCGCTTTCCGCCTGGTAACTCGGCGTCCGTGAGACCGACCGACTCCGCTTTATCGCCGGAGCTAGAGTGGGGCAAGGGGCACGGTTGAGTACCGGAAGGATGACGTTCGCACACGGGGAAGTCGAGTGCCGGGCCGCTGAAAGCGAGCAGGGTGCCACCGACTCTTCGGGCCCACTCGGAGGCTGATATCTCAGGAAGGCCGAGGCCGATTTCCTCCGGGTATGGCTCGTTGCGTGCGGCAGGAGGAGGCGCAGCGTACGGTACCGAGCACTGGGAGGTGCGATGCTGCCCGCCGGAGTGACAGCGAAAGGCTGCGCACCGCTTTCCGCCTGCTAACTCGGCGTCCGTGAGACCGACCGACTTCGCTTTACCGCCGGAGCTAGAGTGGGGCAAGGGGCACGGTTGGGTACCGGAACGATCACGTTCGCACACCGGGAAGTCGAGTGCCGGGTCTCGAAACGGAGCCGGGTCGGCCCAATTTAAAACGGAGAATAGAGTGCTGCCCTCTGCGGGTGAAAACCTGGAAGTACGTTGGTTAATGATTTCCAGTTCACCCCGCTTGGTCAGGCCCACTCGGAGGCGGATAACTCCGGAACGCCGAGGCCGATTTCCTCCGGGTATGGCTCGTTGCGTGCGGCAGGAGGCGGCGCAGCGTACGGTACCGAGCACTCGGAGATGCGGTGCTGCCCGCCGGAGTGACAGCGAAAGGCTGCGCACCGCTTTCCGCCTGGTAACTCGGCGTCCGTGAGACCGACCGACTCCGCTTTAGCACCGGAGCTAGAGTGGGGCAAGGGGCACCGAAGGGTACCGGAACGATCACGTTCGCATACCGGGAAGTCGAGTGACGGGCCGCTGAAAGCGAGCAGGGTGCCACCGCTCGGGGCCCCGGTTTGTCCGTCCCACCCGGAGGCCCATATCTCCGGAAGGCACAGGCCGATTTCCTCCGGGTATGGCTCGTTGTGTGCGGCCGGACCAGGCGCAGCGGACGGTACCGAGCACTGGGAGGTGCGATGCTGCCCGCCGGAGTGACAGCGAAAGGCTGCGCACCGCTTTCCGCCTGCTAACTCGGCGTCCGTGAGACCGACCGACTCCGCTTTACCGCCGGAGCTAGAGTGGGGCAAGGGGCACGGTTGAGTACCGGAAGGATGACGTTCGCACACCGGGAAGTCGACTAGCGGGCCGCCGAAAGCGAGCTCGGGGCCCCGGTTTGTCCGTCCCACCCGGAGGCCCATATCTCCGGAAGGCACAGGCCGATTTCCACCGGGTATGGCTCGTTGTGTGCGGCCGGACCAGGCGCAGCGGACGGTACCGAGCACTCGGAGGTCGGGCGCTGCCCGCCGGAGGTACAGCGAAAGGCTGCAAACCACTTTCCGCCGCCTCCCTCCGCGGGCGTGAGACCGACGGTCGTCGGGTTTAGTTCCGCGGCTAGAGCAGGACGAGGGGCAGCGAACGGTACCGGAACGAACCCGGTCGCACACCGGGAAGTCGAGTGCCGGGTCTCGAAACGGAGCCGGGTCGGCCCAGTTTAAAACGGAGAAGAGAGTGCTGCCCTCTGCGGGTGAAAACATGGAAGTACGTTGGTTAATGATTTCCAGTTCACCCCGCTTGGTCAGGCCCACTCGGAGGCGGATAACTCCGGAACGCCGAGGCCGATTTCCTCCGGGTATGGCTCGTTGCGTGCGGCAGGAGGAGGCGCAGCGTTCGGTACCGAGCACTCGGAGGTGCGGTGCTGCCCGCCGGAGTGACAGCGAAAGGCTGCGCACCCCTTTCCGCCTGCTAACTCGGCGTCCGTGAGACCGACCGACTCCGCTTTAGCACCGGAGCTAGAGTGGGGCAAGGGGCACCGAAGGGTACCGGAACGATGACGTTCGCACACCGGGAAGTCGAGTGCCGGGCCGCCGAAAGCGAGCAGGGTGCCACCGCTCGGGGCCCCGGTTTGTCCGTCCCACCCGGAGGCCCATATCTCCGGAAGGCACAGGCCGATTTCCTCCGGGTATGGCTCGTTGTGTGCGGCCGGACCAGGCGCAGCGGACGGTACCGAGCACTCGGAGGTCGGGCGCTGCCCGCCGGAGGTACAGCGAAAGGCTGCAAACCACTTTCCGCCGCCTCCCTCCGCGGGCGTGAGACCGACGGTCGTCGGGTTTAGTTCCGCGGCTAGAGCAGGACGAGGGGCAGCGAACGGTACCGGAACGAACCCGGTCGCACACCGGGAAGTCGAGTGCCGGGTCTCGAAACGGAGCCGGGTCGGCCCAGTTTAAAACGGAGAAGAGAGTGCTGCCCTCTGCGGGTGAAAACATGGAAGTACGTTGGTTAATGATTTCCAGTTCACCCCGCTTGGTCAGGCCCACTCGGAGGCGGATAACTCCGGAACGCCGAGGCCGATTTCCTCCGGGTATGGCTCGTTGCGTGCGGCAGGAGGAGGCGCAGCGTTCGGTACCGAGCACTCGGAGGTGCGGTGCTGCCCGCCGGAGTGACAGCGAAAGGCTGCGCACCCCTTTCCGCCTGCTAACTCGGCGTCCGTGAGACCGACCGACTCCGCTTTAGCACCGGAGCTAGAGTGGGGCAAGGGGCACCGAAGGGTACCGGAACGATGACGTTCGCACACCGGGAAGTCGAGTGCCGGGCCGCCGAAAGCGAGCAGGGTGCCACCGCTCGGGGCCCCGGTTTGTCCGTCCCACCCGGAGGCCCATATCTCCGGAAGGCACAGGCCGATTTCCTCCGGGTATGGCTCGTTGCGTGCGGCCGGACCAGGCGCAGCGGACGGTACCGAGCACTCGGAGGTCGGGCGCTGCCCGCCGGAGGTACAGCGAAAGGCTGCAAACCACTTTCCGCCGCCTCCCTCCGCGGGCGTGAGACCGACGGTCGTCGGGTTTGTTTCCGCGGCTAGAGCAGGACGAGGGGCAGCGAACGGTACCGGAAGGAACCCGGTCGCACACCGGGAAGTCGACTAGCGGGCCGCCGAAAGCGAGCACGGGGCCCCGGTTTGTCCGTCCCACCCGGAGGCCCATATCTCTGGAAGGCACAGGCCGATTTCCACCGGGTATGGCTCGTTGTGTGCGGCAGGACCAGGCGCAGCGGACGGTACCGAGCACTCGGAGGTCGGGCGCTGCCCGCCGGAGGTACAGCGAAAGGCTGCAAACCACTTTCCGCCACCTCCCTCCGCGGGCGTGAGACCGACGGTCGTCGGGTTTGTCTCCGCGGCTAGAGCAGGACGAGGGGCAGCGAACGGTACCGGAACGAACCCGGTCGCACACCGGGAAGTCGACCAGCGGGCCGCCGAAAGCGTGCTCGGGTCCCCGGTTTGTCTGTCCCACCCGGAGGCTGATATCTGAGGAAGTCCGAGGCCGATTTCCTCCGGCTAACTCGGCGGGCAATGTGTCCCCCCCCCACCATCTTCGGCTGATTACCGTGGCTGGACCGGATCAAGGAGCAACGGAACCGTGCCAGAACGACGTCGGTCGGACGGCGTGAACTGATAGTGCCGAGGCCGGAAACCGAGCCGGAAATGTGCACCGATTTATTGGTCCCACTCGCAGGCCCATATCTCCGGAAGGCCGAGGCCGATTTCCTCCGGGTATGGTTCGCTGCGTGCAGCCGGAAGGGGAGCAGCGGACGGCACTGAGCAGCCGGAGGTGCGGCGCTGCCCGCCGGAGCTGCAAGCGAAAGGCTGCGCACCGCTTTCCGCTGGCTAACTCGGCGGCCGTCAGGCCGACCGACTCCGCTTCAGCACGGGAGCTGGAGTCGGGCAAGGGGCACCGAAGGGTACCGGAAGGATCACGTTCGGACACCGGGAAGTCGAGTGCCGGGCCGCCGAAAGCGAGCTCGGGGCCCCGGTTTGTCCGTCCCACCCGGAGGCCCATATCTCGAGAAGGCACAGGCCGATTTCCTCCGGGTTTGGCTCGCTGCGTGCGGCCGGACGAGGCGCAGCGAACGGTACCGAGCACTCGGAGGTGCGGCGCTGCCCGCCGGAGGTACAGCGAAAGGCTGCAAACCGCTTTCCGCCTCCTCTCCCCTCGGGCGTGAGACCGACGGTCGTCTGGTTTGCTTCCGCGGCAAGAGCAGGACGAGGGGCACCGAGCGGTACCAGAACGAACCCGGTCGCACACCGGGATGTCGAGTGCCCGGCCCAAACCCGCTACCCCCCCCCCACCCGAAAGCGAGCCACGGTTTGTGGATTAAAAGTGAAGCGGCAAAGATTTGTAAAACAGCGTGAAATGATGAACCAGAAGCCCAAAGTAATGGTGGGAATAAAAGTTCCGAAATGTGAAATGGTGAACCAGAAGTTGTGTGAACTGTTTAACCCAAAGTGGCAAAAATGGATTAAAAGGGGTGAAATGATCGACCGCAAAGCAGGGCAAGCATTAAACAAAAGCAGCAGCATTTTTTAAAAAGGGACAAATGGTTTACCAGAATCCCAAAAGAATGCTCAGAGACTTAAGTGCCAAAGGGGAAATGGTTAACCAGTAGCTGGGTGAACTGTTTAACCAAAAGTGGGAAAAAGGATTAAAAGGGGTGAAATGATTAACCAGAAGGCGAAAGCAATGTGCCGCGTCAAAGTCCTAAAGGGGAAAAGGTTGACCATAAAGCAGGGAAATGATTAAACCAAAGCAGAAAAATTCAGTAAAAAGGGGCAAATGGTTAACCAGAAGTTGGGTGAACTGCTTAACCAAAAGTGGGAAAGAGGATTAAAAGGGGAGAAATGTTGAACCAGATGTCGAAAACAATGCGCGGCGATGAAGTCTGAAAGAGGAAAAGGTTGACCGCAAAGCAGGGAAAGGATTAAACAGAAGCAGCAATATCTTTTAAAAAGGGACAAATGGTGAACCAGAATCCCAAAAGAATGCTCAGAGACTTAAGTCCCAAAGGGGCAAATGGTTAACCAGAAGCTGGGTGAACTGTTTAACCAAAAGTGGGAAAAAGGATTAAAAGGGGTGAAATGATTAACCAGAAGGCGAAAGCAAAGTGCGGCGGCGAAGTCCTAAAGGAGAAAAGGTTGACCAGAAAGCAGGGAAACGATTAAACAAAAGCGGCAACATTTTTTAAAAAGTGGCAAATGGTTAACCAGAATCCCAAAATAATGCTCAGAGACTTAAGTCCCAAAGGGGCAAATGGTTAACCAGAAGCTGGGTGAACTGTTTAACCAAAAGTGGGAAAAAGGATTAAAATGTTGTGAAATGATTAACCAGAAGGCGAAAGCAAAGTGCGGCGGCGAAGTCCTAAAGGGGAAAAGGTTGACCATAAAGCAGGGAAATGATTAAACAAAAGCAGAAAAATTCAGTAAGAAGGGGCAAATGGTTAACCAGAAGCTGGTTGAACTGCTTAACCAAAAGTGGCAAAAAGGATTGAAAGGGGAGAAATGTTTAACCGGATGTCGTAAACAAGGTGCGGCGATGAAGTCGGAAAGAGGAAAAGGTTGACCAGAAAGCAGGGAAAGCATTAAACAAAAGCAGCAACATTTTTTAAAAAGTGGCAAATGGTTAACCAGAATCCCAAAAGAATGCTCAGAGACTTAAGTCCCAAAGGGGAAATGGTGAACCAGAAGCTGGGTGAACTGGTGAACCAAAAGTGGGAAAAAGGATTAAAAGGGGAGAAATGTTTAACCAGAAGGCAAAAGCAAAGTGCGGCGGCGAAGTCCAAAAGGGGAAAAGGTTGACAAGAAAGCAGGGAAATGATTAAACCAAAGCGGAAAAATTCAGTAAAATGGGGCAAATGGTTAACCAGAAGCTGGGTGAAATGGTTAACCAAAAGTGGCAAAAAAAGATTTAAAGGGGAAAAATGATTAACCAGAAGTCGACAACAATGCGCGGCGATGAAGTCTGAAAGGGGAAAAGGTTGACCACATAGCAGGGAAACGATTAAACAAAAGCGGCAAAATTTTTTAAAAAGTGGCAAATGATTAACCAGAATCCCAAAAGAATGCTCAGGGACTAAGTCCCAAAGGGGAAATGGTTAACCAGAAGCTGGGGGAAATGGTTAACCAAAAGTTGCAAAAATGATTAAAAGGGGTGAAATGATCAACCAGAAGTCGAAAATTATGTGCGGCGGTGAAGTCTGAAAGAGGGAAAGGTTGACCAGAAAGCATTAAACAAAAGTGGCAACATTTTAAAAAAATTGGCAAATGGTTAACCAGAATCCCAAAAGAATGCTCAGAGACTAAGTCCCAAAGGGGAAATGGTTAACCAGAAGCTGGGGGAAATGGTTAACCAAAAGTTGCAAAAATGATTAAAAGGGGTGAAATGATTAACCAGGAGGCTAAAGCAATGTGCTGCGGTGAAGTCCTAAAGGGGAAAAGGTTGACCAGAAAGCAGGGAAAGCATTAAACAAAAGCGGAAACATTTTTTAAAAAGTGGCAAATGATTAACCAGAATCCCAAAAGAATGCTCAGAGACTAAGTCCCAAAGGGGAAATGGTTAACCAGAAGCTGGGGGAAATGGTTAACCAAAAGTTGCAAAAATGATTAAAAGGGGTGAAATGATTAACCAGGAGGCTGAAGCAATGTGCCGCGGTGAAGTCCTAAAGGGGAAAAGGTTAACCACAAAGCAGGGAAAGCATTAAACAAAAGCGGCAACATTTTTAAAAAAGTGGCAAATGATTAACCAGAATCCCAAAAGAATGCTCAGAGACTAAGTCCCAAAGGGGAAATGGTTAACCAGAAGCTGGGGGAAATGGTTAACCAAAAGTTGCAAAAAAAGATTTAAAGGGGAAAAATGATTAACCAGAAGTCGACAACAATGCGCGGCGATGAAGTCTGAAAGGGGAAAAGGTTGACCACATAGCAGGGAAACGATTAAACAAGAGCGGCAACATTTTTAAAAAAGTGGCAAATGATTAACCAGAATCCCAAAAGAATGCTCAGAGACTAAGTCCCAAAGGGGAAATGGTTAACCAGAAGCTGGGGGAAATGGTTAACCAAAAGTTGCAAAAATGATTAAAAGGGGTGAAATGATTAACCAGGAGGCTGAAGCAATGTGCCGCGGTGAAGTCCTAAAGGGGAAAAGGTTAACCACAAAGCAGGGAAAGCATTAAACAAAAGCGGCAACATTTTTAAAAAAGTGGCAAATGATTAACCAGAATCCCAAAAGAATGCTCAGAGACTAAGTCCCAAAGGGGAAATGGTTAACCAGAAGCTGGGGGAAATGGTTAACCAAAAGTTGCAAAAAAAGATTTAAAGGGGAAAAATGATTAACCAGAAGTCGACAACAATGCGCGGCGATGAAGTCTGAAAGGGGAAAAGGTTGACCAGAAAGCATTAAACAAAAGTGGCAACATTTTTAAAAAAGTGGCAAATGATTAACCAGAATCCCAAAAGAATGCTCAGAGACTAAGTCCCAAAGGGGAAATGGTTAACCAGAAGCTGGGGGAAATGGTTAACCAAAAGTTGCAAAAATGATTAAAAGGGGTGAAATGATTAACCAGGAGGCTAAAGCAATGTGCCGCGGTGAAGTCTGAAAGAGGGAAAGGTTGACCAGAAAGCATTAAACAAAAGTGGCAACATTTTAAAAAAATTGGCAAATGATTAACCAGAATCCCAAAAGAATGCTCAGAGACTAAGTCCCAAAGGGGAAATGGTTAACCAGAAGCTGGGGGAAATGGTTAACCAAAAGTTGCAAAAATGATTAAAAGGGGTGAAATGATTAACCAGGAGGCTAAAGCAATGTGCCGCGGTGAAGTCTGAAAGAGGGAAAGGTTGACCAGAAAGCATTAAACAAAAGTGGCAACATTTTTAAAAAAGTGGCAAATGATTAACCAGAATCCCAAAAGAATGCTCAGAGACTAAGTCCCAAAGGGGAAATGGTTAACCAGAAGCTGGGGGAAATGGTTAACCAAAAGTTGCAAAAATGATTAAAAGGGGTGAAATGATTAACCAGGAGGCTAAAGCAATGTGCCGCGGTGAAGTCTGAAAGAGGGAAAGGTTGACCAGAAAGCATTAAACAAAAGTGGCAACATTTTTAAAAAAGTGGCAAATGATTAACCAGAATCCCAAAAGAATGCTCAGAGACTAAGTCCCAAAGGGGAAATGGTTAACCAGAAGCTGGGGGAAATGGTTAACCAAAAGTTGCAAAAATGATTAAAAGGGGTGAAATGATTAACCAGGAGGCTAAAGCAATGTGCCGCGGTGAAGTCTGAAAGAGGGAAAGGTTGACCAGAAAGCATTAAACAAAAGTGGCAACATTTTTAAAAAAGTGGCAAATGATTAACCAGAATCCCAAAAGAATGCTCAGAGACTAAGTCCCAAAGGGGAAATGGTTAACCAGAAGCTGGGGGAAATGGTTAACCAAAAGTTGCAAAAATGATTAAAAGGGGTGAAATGATTAACCAGGAGGCTAAAGCAATGTGCCGCGGTGAAGTCTGAAAGAGGGAAAGGTTGACCAGAAAGCATTAAACAAAAGTGGCAACATTTTTAAAAAAGTGGCAAATGATTAACCAGAATCCCAAAAGAATGCTCAGAGACTAAGTCCCAAAGGGGAAATGGTTAACCAGAAGCTGGGGGAAATGGTTAACCAAAAGTTGCAAAAATGATTAAAAGGGGTGAAATGATTAACCAGGAGGCTAAAGCAATGTGCCGCGGTGAAGTCTGAAAGAGGGAAAGGTTGACCAGAAAGCATTAAACAAAAGTGGCAACATTTTTAAAAAAGTGGCAAATGATTAACCAGAATCCCAAAAGAATGCTCAGAGACTAAGTCCCAAAGGGGAAATGGTTAACCAGAAGCTGGGGGAAATGGTTAACCAAAAGTTGCAAAAATGATTAAAAGGGGTGAAATGATTAACCAGGAGGCTGAAGCAATGTGCCGCGGTGAAGTCTGAAAGAGGGAAAGGTTGACCAGAAAGCATTAAACAAAAGTGGGAACATTTTTAAAAAATTGGCAAATGATTAACCAGAATCCCAAAAGAATGCTCAGAGACCAAGTCCCAAAGGGGAAATGGTTAACCAGAAGCTGGGGGAAATGGTTAACCAAAAGTTGCAAAAATGATTAAAAGGGGTGAAATGATTAACCAGGAGGCTAAAGCAATGTGCCGCGGTGAAGTCTGAAAGAGGGAAAGGTTGACCAGAAAGCATTAAACAAAAGCGGCAACATTTTTTAAAAATTGGCAAATGATTAACCAGAATCCCAAAAGAATGCTCAGAGACTAAGTCCCAAAGGGGAAATGGTTAACCAGAAGCTGGGGGAAATGGTTAACCAAAAGTTGCAAAAATGATTAAAAGGGGTGAAATGATTAACCAGGAGGCTGAAGCAATGTGCCGCGGTGAAGTCTGAAAGAGGGAAAGGTTGACCAGAAAGCATTAAACAAAAGTGGCAACATTTTTTAAAAATTGGCAAATGATTAACCAGAATCCCAAAAGAATGCTCAGAGACTAAGTCCCAAAGGGGAAATGGTTAACCAGAAGCTGGGGGAAATGGTTAACCAAAAGTTGCAAAAATGATTAAAAGGGGTGAAATGATCAACCAGAAGTCGAAAATAATGTGCGGCGATGAAGTCCTAAGGGGCAAAAGTTACCCAGAAGGCAGGGAAATGATCAAACGAAAGCAGCCAAAAAATTATTAAAAGAGGGGAACTGATGAACCAAAAGATGAGAAACGGCCCGCAGAGACTAAGTCCAAAACGGGAACTGGTGAACCGGAAATGATTAACCAAAAACGAAGTCCGAAGAGGGAACTGGTAAACCAGAACTGAGTAACCCGATTTTTAAAATTAATTATAAATGGGGAAACGATTGAGCAAAAGGCGGAAATTAAGTCACAGGGACCAGGTCCGAAAGGGCAAGAGGTTACCCCGTAGGGGGCATTCGTCAACTCAATCTGAAAATTTTGGAGGCAAATCTGACCAAAATGCGGAAATCGGACCACACCGCGAGGGGCGCCATTCGACGGGGCAGGGGTAGACGCGTCGAACGGTACCTGAAGGTCCCGGCTGCGACACGTGAGTCCGGAGATATGGCCAGTCAAAGTCTGATGGGAGGTACCGAAGCCGAAAAATCGAAACGCGTTTGCGGCGATTCGGTGTCAGAGAGTCGGTCACGAATTCAAATTCGTCCCGCTGATTCGCCAATTGCCAGCCGGTTCCGGGGGGATTGGCGGGGTACCTGCAGGATAGTAAGAGGTGGCATGTCGAGACTTAGCCTGTTTACCAGACTTGTGTCTAGCGCCTCCAGGTCTGCAGAGACCGACCCGGGCTGCCGCCCAACCGACTTTTAAGCCTTTTGGGAGTGGGAATTTTTCCCATTTTTCCCCATTTTTCGGGTTTTTTGGTCGGGCTTGAAAACGGCGGCCCCGAGGCCTCCCGGGGCTGGCGGGCTTCGGCTCCCTTGCGAGAGGGTCCGAATTCCACCCGTTTAAGCCCAGAAAGGAGTTCGGAAGTCAGTCGGTCGAGGGAACCCCTTCGGAAGTCCGACGGGGATGGATTCGGCCGGCGTTTCGGATCTCCGGTCAGAGGATTCCCCCCCTGGGCGGGGGGGTGCGAGTAGCGGCCGGCAAACGGTCCCTTGCACTTGTGGCACAAAAAGTCCGAGCACAGGTTAATGAGTTGGCCGCGGAAGCCCCTATGCCGAAATGAGAAAGCCCCCGTTGCGGGGATTTAGTGACGCATCTGCGGCCGGAGGTGGGAGGCCGTCCTGCCGAATTGACACTTGTCATTCGGGCACCTAGGGATTGGTCGGGTACCCGGAGATTTTCGAGAACACGATTTTCAGAGCTTTCTCTGACAGCCCAGGTGCACTTTAAGAGTGCCTGAAAAAGTGACACTTGGCAGAAGGCTCTCAATTTCAAAGCGGAGACCTTTACAAGAGCACTCGGAAGTCACCTGTCAGCATTTAAAGCTACATCAGGCGGCAATTTTCGAACTCTTTGTCAGTCTGAAATCGTGTTGAGCCTCGACAGCGTCGGGCTCAGGCAGGAGGAGCTTG
>NW_027140017.1:37500-45000 GCF_035084215.1 Heptranchias perlo | reverse complement strand
CGCTTTCCGCCTGGTAACTCGGCGTCCGTGAGACCGACCGACTCCGCTTTAGCACCGGAGCTAGAGTGGGGCAAGGGGCACGGTTGGGTACCGGAAGGATGACGTTCGCACACCGGGAAGTCGAGTGCCGGGCCGCCGAAAGCGAACAGGGTGCCACCGCTCGGGGCCCCGGTTTGTCCGTCCCACCCGGAGGCCCATATCTCCGGAAGGCACAGGCCGATTTCCTCCGGGTATGGCTCGTTGCGTGCGGCCGGACCAGGCGCAGCGGACGGTACCGAGCACTCGGAGGTCGGGCGCTGCCCGCCGGAGGTACAGCGAAAGGCTGCAAACCACTTTCCGCCGCCTCCCTCCGCGGGCGTGAGACCGACGGTCGTCGGGTTTGTTTCCGCGGCTAGAGCAGGACGAGGGGCAGCGAACGGTACCGGAAGGAACCCGGTCGCACACCGGGAAGTCGACTAGCGGGCCGCCGAAAGCGAGCACGGGGTCCCGGTTTGTCCGTCCCACCCGGAGGCCCATATCTCTGGAAGGCACAGGCCGATTTCCACCGGGTATGGCTCGTTGTGTGCGGCAGGACAAGGCGCAGCGGACGGTACCGAGCACTCGGAGGTGCGGTGCTGCCCGCCGGAGGTACAGCGAAAGGCTGCAAACCACTTTCCGCCACCTCCCTCCGCGGGCGTGAGACCGACGGTCGTCGGGTTTGTTTCCGCGGCTAGAGCAGGACGAGGGGCAGCGAACGGTACTGGAACGAACCCGGTCGCACACCGGGAAGTCGACCAGCGGGCCGCCGAAAGCGTGCTCGGGTCCCCGGTTTGTCTGTCCCACCCGGAGGCTGATATCTGAGGAAGTCCGAGGCCGATTTCCTCCGGCTAACTCGGCGGGCAATGTGTCCCCCCCACCATCTTCGGCTGATTACCGTGGCTGGACCGGATCAAGGAGCAACGGAACCGTGCCAGAACGACGTCGGTCGGACGGCGTGAACTGATAGTGCCGAGGCCGGAAACCGAGCCGGAAATGTGCACCGATTTATTGGTCCCACTCGCAGGCCCATATCTCCGGAAGGCCGAGGCCGATTTCCTCCGGGTATGGTTCGCTGCGTGCAGCCGGAAGGGGAGCAGCGGACGGCACTGAGCAGCCGGAGGTGCGGCGCTGCCCGCCGGAGCTGCAAGCGAAAGGCTGCGCACCGCTTTCCGCTGGTTAACTCGGCAGGCCGTCAGGCCGACCGACTCCGCTTCAGCACGGGAGCTAGAGTCGGGCAAGGGGCACCGAAGGGTACCGGAAGGATCACGTTCGGACACCGGGAAGTCGAGTGCCGGGCCGCCGAAAGCGAGCTCGGGGCCCCGGTTTGTCCGTCCCACCCGGAGGCCCATATCTCGAGAAGGCACAGGCCGATTTCCTCCGGGTTTGGCTCGCTGCGTGCGGCCGGACGAGGCGCAGCGAACGGTACCGAGCACTCGGAGGTGCGGCGCTGCCCGCCGGAGGTACAGCGAAAGGCTGCAAACCGCTTTCCGCCTCCTCTCCCCTCGGGCGTGAGACCGACGGTCGTCTGGTTTGCTTCCGCGGCAAGAGCAGGACGAGCGGCACCGAGCGGTACCAGAACGAACCCGGTCGCACACCGGGATGTGGAGTGCCCGGCCCAAACCCGCTACCCCCCCCCACCCGAAAGCGAGCCCCGGTTTGTGGATTAAAAGTGAAGCGGCAAAGATTTGTAAAACAGCGTGAAATGATGAACCAGAAGCCCAAAGTAATGGTGGGAATAAAAGTTCCGAAATGTGAAATGGTGAACCAGAAGTTGTGTGAACTGTTTAACCCAAAGTGGCAAAAATGGATTAAAAGGGGTGAAATGATCGACCGCAAAGCAGGGCAAGCATTAAACAAAAGCAGCAGCATTTTTTAAAAAGGGACAAATGGTTTACCAGAATCCCAAAAGAATGCTCAGAGACTTAAGTGCCAAAGGGGCAAATGGTTAACCAGAAGCTGGGTGAACTGCTTAACCCAAAGTGGGAAAAAGGATAAAAAAGGGGTGAACTGATCAACCAGAAGTCGACAACAATGTGCGGCGATTAAGTCTGAAAGAGGGAAAGGTTGACCGGAAAGCAGGGAAATGATTAAACAAAAGCAGAAAAATTCAGTAAAAAGGGGCAAGTGGTGAACCAGAAGTTGGGTGAACTGCTTAACCAAAAGTGGGAAAGAGGATTAAAAGGGGAGAAATGTTGAACCAGATGTCGAAAACAATGCGCGGCGATGAAGTCTGAAAGAGGAAAAGGTTGACCGCAAAGCAGGGAAAGGATTAAACAGAAGCAGCAATATCTTTTAAAAAGGGACAAATGGTGAACCAGAATCCCAAAAGAATGCTCAGAGACTTAAGTCCCAAAGGGGCAAATGGTTAACCAGAAGCTGGGTGAACTGTTTAACCAAAAGTGGGAAAAAGGATTAAAATGTTGTGAAATGATTAACCAGAAGGCGAAAGCAAAGTGCGGCGGCGAAGTCCTAAAGGGGAAAAGGTTGACCATAAAGCAGGGAAATGATTAAACAAAAGCAGAAAAATTCAGTAAGAAGGGGCAAATGGTTAACCAGAAGTTGGGTGAACTGCTTAACCAAAAGTGGGAAAAAGGATTAAAAGGGGAGAAATGTTTAACCAGATGTCGAAAACAATGCGCGGCGATGAAGTCTGAAAGAGGAATAGGTCGACCGCAAAGCAGGGAAATGATTAAACAAAAGCAGAAAAATTCAGTAAAAAGGGGCAAATGGTTGAACCAGAAGCTGGGTGAACTGCTTAACCAAAAGTGGGAAAAAGGATTAAAAGGGGAGAAATGTTGAACCAGATGTCGAAAACAAGGTGCGGCGATGAAGTCTGAAAGAGGAATAGGTCGACCGCAAAGCAGGGAAAGGTTTAATCAAAAGCAGCAATATCTTTTAAAAAGGGACAAATGGTGAACCAGAATCACAAAAGAATGCTCAGAGACTTAAGTCCCAAAGGGGAAATGGTTAACCAGTAGCTGGGTGAACTGTCCAACCCAAAGTGGGAAAAAGGATTAAAAGGGGTGAAATGATTAACCAGGAGGCTAAAGCAATGTGCCGCGGTGAAGTCCTAAAGGGGAAAAGGTTGACCAGAAAGCAGGGAAAGCATTAAACAAAAGCGGCAACATTTTTTAAAAAGTGGCAAATGGTTAACCAGAATCCCAAAAGAATGCTCAGAGACTTAAGTCCCAAAGGGGAAATGGTGAACCAGAAGCTGGGTGAACTGGTGAACCAAAAGTGGGAAAAAGGATTAAAAGGGGAGAAATGTTTAACCAGAAGGCAAAAGCAAAGTGCGGCGGCGAAGTCCAAAAGGGGAAAAGGTTGACAAGAAAGCAGGGAAATGATTAAACCAAAGCGGAAAAATTCAGTAAAATGGGGCAAATGGTTAACCAGAAGCTGGGTGAAATGGTTAACCAAAAGTGGCAAAAAAAGATTTAAAGGGGAAAAATGATTAACCAGAAGTCGACAACAATGCGCGGCGATGAAGTCTGAAAGGGGAAAAGGTTGACCACATAGCAGGGAAACGATTAAACAAAAGCGGCAAAATTTTTTAAAAAGTGGCAAATGATTAACCAGAATCCCAAAAGAATGCTCAGGGACTAAGTCCCAAAGGGGAAATGGTTAACCAGAAGCTGGGGGAAATGGTTAACCAAAAGTTGCAAAAATGATTAAAAGGGGTGAAATGATCAACCAGAAGTCGAAAATTATGTGCGGCGGTGAAGTCTGAAAGAGGGAAAGGTTGACCAGAAAGCATTAAACAAAAGTGGCAACATTTTAAAAAAATTGGCAAATGGTTAACCAGAATCCCAAAAGAATGCTCAGAGACTAAGTCCCAAAGGGGAAATGGTTAACCAGAAGCTGGGGGAAATGGTTAACCAAAAGTTGCAAAAATGATTAAAAGGGGTGAAATGATTAACCAGGAGGCTAAAGCAATGTGCTGCGGTGAAGTCCTAAAGGGGAAAAGGTTGACCAGAAAGCAGGGAAAGCATTAAACAAAAGCGGAAACATTTTTTAAAAAGTGGCAAATGATTAACCAGAATCCCAAAAGAATGCTCAGAGACTAAGTCCCAAAGGGGAAATGGTTAACCAGAAGCTGGGGGAAATGGTTAACCAAAAGTTGCAAAAATGATTAAAAGGGGTGAAATGATTAACCAGGAGGCTGAAGCAATGTGCCGCGGTGAAGTCCTAAAGGGGAAAAGGTTAACCACAAAGCAGGGAAAGCATTAAACAAAAGCGGCAACATTTTTAAAAAAGTGGCAAATGATTAACCAGAATCCCAAAAGAATGCTCAGAGACTAAGTCCCAAAGGGGAAATGGTTAACCAGAAGCTGGGGGAAATGGTTAACCAAAAGTTGCAAAAAAAGATTTAAAGGGGAAAAATGATTAACCAGAAGTCGACAACAATGCGCGGCGATGAAGTCTGAAAGGGGAAAAGGTTGACCACATAGCAGGGAAACGATTAAACAAGAGCGGCAACATTTTTAAAAAAGTGGCAAATGATTAACCAGAATCCCAAAAGAATGCTCAGAGACTAAGTCCCAAAGGGGAAATGGTTAACCAGAAGCTGGGGGAAATGGTTAACCAAAAGTTGCAAAAATGATTAAAAGGGGTGAAATGATTAACCAGGAGGCTGAAGCAATGTGCCGCGGTGAAGTCCTAAAGGGGAAAAGGTTAACCACAAAGCAGGGAAAGCATTAAACAAAAGCGGCAACATTTTTAAAAAAGTGGCAAATGATTAACCAGAATCCCAAAAGAATGCTCAGAGACTAAGTCCCAAAGGGGAAATGGTTAACCAGAAGCTGGGGGAAATGGTTAACCAAAAGTTGCAAAAAAAGATTTAAAGGGGAAAAATGATTAACCAGAAGTCGACAACAATGCGCGGCGATGAAGTCTGAAAGGGGAAAAGGTTGACCAGAAAGCATTAAACAAAAGTGGCAACATTTTTAAAAAAGTGGCAAATGATTAACCAGAATCCCAAAAGAATGCTCAGAGACTAAGTCCCAAAGGGGAAATGGTTAACCAGAAGCTGGGGGAAATGGTTAACCAAAAGTTGCAAAAATGATTAAAAGGGGTGAAATGATTAACCAGGAGGCTAAAGCAATGTGCCGCGGTGAAGTCTGAAAGAGGGAAAGGTTGACCAGAAAGCATTAAACAAAAGTGGCAACATTTTAAAAAAATTGGCAAATGATTAACCAGAATCCCAAAAGAATGCTCAGAGACTAAGTCCCAAAGGGGAAATGGTTAACCAGAAGCTGGGGGAAATGGTTAACCAAAAGTTGCAAAAATGATTAAAAGGGGTGAAATGATTAACCAGGAGGCTAAAGCAATGTGCCGCGGTGAAGTCTGAAAGAGGGAAAGGTTGACCAGAAAGCATTAAACAAAAGTGGCAACATTTTTAAAAAAGTGGCAAATGATTAACCAGAATCCCAAAAGAATGCTCAGAGACTAAGTCCCAAAGGGGAAATGGTTAACCAGAAGCTGGGGGAAATGGTTAACCAAAAGTTGCAAAAATGATTAAAAGGGGTGAAATGATTAACCAGGAGGCTAAAGCAATGTGCCGCGGTGAAGTCTGAAAGAGGGAAAGGTTGACCAGAAAGCATTAAACAAAAGTGGCAACATTTTTAAAAAAGTGGCAAATGATTAACCAGAATCCCAAAAGAATGCTCAGAGACTAAGTCCCAAAGGGGAAATGGTTAACCAGAAGCTGGGGGAAATGGTTAACCAAAAGTTGCAAAAATGATTAAAAGGGGTGAAATGATTAACCAGGAGGCTAAAGCAATGTGCCGCGGTGAAGTCTGAAAGAGGGAAAGGTTGACCAGAAAGCATTAAACAAAAGTGGCAACATTTTTAAAAAAGTGGCAAATGATTAACCAGAATCCCAAAAGAATGCTCAGAGACTAAGTCCCAAAGGGGAAATGGTTAACCAGAAGCTGGGGGAAATGGTTAACCAAAAGTTGCAAAAATGATTAAAAGGGGTGAAATGATTAACCAGGAGGCTAAAGCAATGTGCCGCGGTGAAGTCTGAAAGAGGGAAAGGTTGACCAGAAAGCATTAAACAAAAGTGGCAACATTTTTAAAAAAGTGGCAAATGATTAACCAGAATCCCAAAAGAATGCTCAGAGACTAAGTCCCAAAGGGGAAATGGTTAACCAGAAGCTGGGGGAAATGGTTAACCAAAAGTTGCAAAAATGATTAAAAGGGGTGAAATGATTAACCAGGAGGCTAAAGCAATGTGCCGCGGTGAAGTCTGAAAGAGGGAAAGGTTGACCAGAAAGCATTAAACAAAAGTGGCAACATTTTTAAAAAAGTGGCAAATGATTAACCAGAATCCCAAAAGAATGCTCAGAGACTAAGTCCCAAAGGGGAAATGGTTAACCAGAAGCTGGGGGAAATGGTTAACCAAAAGTTGCAAAAATGATTAAAAGGGGTGAAATGATTAACCAGGAGGCTGAAGCAATGTGCCGCGGTGAAGTCTGAAAGAGGGAAAGGTTGACCAGAAAGCATTAAACAAAAGTGGGAACATTTTTAAAAAATTGGCAAATGATTAACCAGAATCCCAAAAGAATGCTCAGAGACCAAGTCCCAAAGGGGAAATGGTTAACCAGAAGCTGGGGGAAATGGTTAACCAAAAGTTGCAAAAATGATTAAAAGGGGTGAAATGATTAACCAGGAGGCTAAAGCAATGTGCCGCGGTGAAGTCTGAAAGAGGGAAAGGTTGACCAGAAAGCATTAAACAAAAGCGGCAACATTTTTTAAAAATTGGCAAATGATTAACCAGAATCCCAAAAGAATGCTCAGAGACTAAGTCCCAAAGGGGAAATGGTTAACCAGAAGCTGGGGGAAATGGTTAACCAAAAGTTGCAAAAATGATTAAAAGGGGTGAAATGATTAACCAGGAGGCTGAAGCAATGTGCCGCGGTGAAGTCTGAAAGAGGGAAAGGTTGACCAGAAAGCATTAAACAAAAGTGGCAACATTTTTTAAAAATTGGCAAATGATTAACCAGAATCCCAAAAGAATGCTCAGAGACTAAGTCCCAAAGGGGAAATGGTTAACCAGAAGCTGGGGGAAATGGTTAACCAAAAGTTGCAAAAATGATTAAAAGGGGTGAAATGATCAACCAGAAGTCGAAAATAATGTGCGGCGATGAAGTCCTAAGGGGCAAAAGTTACCCAGAAGGCAGGGAAATGATCAAACGAAAGCAGCCAAAAAATTATTAAAAGAGGGGAACTGATGAACCAAAAGATGAGAAACGGCCCGCAGAGACTAAGTCCAAAACGGGAACTGGTGAACCGGAAATGATTAACCAAAAACGAAGTCCGAAGAGGGAACTGGTAAACCAGAACTGAGTAACCCGATTTTTAAAATTAATTATAAATGGGGAAACGATTGAGCAAAAGGCGGAAATTAAGTCACAGGGACCAGGTCCGAAAGGGCAAGAGGTTACCCCGTAGGGGGCATTCGTCAACTCAATCTGAAAATTT
>NW_027140017.1:15000-25000 GCF_035084215.1 Heptranchias perlo | reverse complement strand
GACTTCGCTTTACCGCCGGAGCTAGAGTGGGGCAAGGGGCACGGTTGGGTACCGGAACGATCACGTTCGCACACCGGGAAGTCGAGTGCCGGGTCTCGAAACGGAGCCGGGTCGGCCCAATTTAAAACGGAGAATAGAGTGCTGCCCTCTGCGGGTGAAAACCTGGAAGTACGTTGGTTAATGATTTCCAGTTCACCCCGCTTGGTCAGGCCCACTCGGAGGCGGATAACTCCGGAACGCCGAGGCCGATTTCCTCCGGGTATGGCTCGTTGCGTGCGGCAGGAGGCGGCGCAGCGTACGGTACCGAGCACTCGGAGATGCGGTGCTGCCCGCCGGAGTGACAGCGAAAGGCTGCGCACCGCTTTCCGCCTGGTAACTCGGCGTCCGTGAGACCGACCGACTCCGCTTTAGCACCGGAGCTAGAGTGGGGCAAGGGGCACCGAAGGGTACCGGAACGATCACGTTCGCATACCGGGAAGTCGAGTGACGGGCCGCTGAAAGCGAGCAGGGTGCCACCGCTCGGGGCCCCGGTTTGTCCGTCCCACCCGGAGGCCCATATCTCCGGAAGGCACAGGCCGATTTCCTCCGGGTATGGCTCGTTGTGTGCGGCCGGACCAGGCGCAGCGGACGGTACCGAGCACTGGGAGGTGCGATGCTGCCCGCCGGAGTGACAGCGAAAGGCTGCGCACCGCTTTCCGCCTGCTAACTCGGCGTCCGTGAGACCGACCGACTCCGCTTTACCGCCGGAGCTAGAGTGGGGCAAGGGGCACGGTTGAGTACCGGAAGGATGACGTTCGCACACCGGGAAGTCGACTAGCGGGCCGCCGAAAGCGAGCTCGGGGCCCCGGTTTGTCCGTCCCACCCGGAGGCCCATATCTCCGGAAGGCACAGGCCGATTTCCACCGGGTATGGCTCGTTGTGTGCGGCCGGACCAGGCGCAGCGGACGGTACCGAGCACTCGGAGGTCGGGCGCTGCCCGCCGGAGGTACAGCGAAAGGCTGCAAACCACTTTCCGCCGCCTCCCTCCGCGGGCGTGAGACCGACGGTCGTCGGGTTTAGTTCCGCGGCTAGAGCAGGACGAGGGGCAGCGAACGGTACCGGAACGAACCCGGTCGCACACCGGGAAGTCGAGTGCCGGGTCTCGAAACGGAGCCGGGTCGGCCCAGTTTAAAACGGAGAAGAGAGTGCTGCCCTCTGCGGGTGAAAACATGGAAGTACGTTGGTTAATGATTTCCAGTTCACCCCGCTTGGTCAGGCCCACTCGGAGGCGGATAACTCCGGAACGCCGAGGCCGATTTCCTCCGGGTATGGCTCGTTGCGTGCGGCAGGAGGAGGCGCAGCGTTCGGTACCGAGCACTCGGAGGTGCGGTGCTGCCCGCCGGAGTGACAGCGAAAGGCTGCGCACCCCTTTCCGCCTGCTAACTCGGCGTCCGTGAGACCGACCGACTCCGCTTTAGCACCGGAGCTAGAGTGGGGCAAGGGGCACCGAAGGGTACCGGAACGATGACGTTCGCACACCGGGAAGTCGAGTGCCGGGCCGCCGAAAGCGAGCAGGGTGCCACCGCTCGGGGCCCCGGTTTGTCCGTCCCACCCGGAGGCCCATATCTCCGGAAGGCACAGGCCGATTTCCTCCGGGTATGGCTCGTTGTGTGCGGCCGGACCAGGCGCAGCGGACGGTACCGAGCACTCGGAGGTCGGGCGCTGCCCGCCGGAGGTACAGCGAAAGGCTGCAAACCACTTTCCGCCGCCTCCCTCCGCGGGCGTGAGACCGACGGTCGTCGGGTTTAGTTCCGCGGCTAGAGCAGGACGAGGGGCAGCGAACGGTACCGGAACGAACCCGGTCGCACACCGGGAAGTCGAGTGCCGGGTCTCGAAACGGAGCCGGGTCGGCCCAGTTTAAAACGGAGAAGAGAGTGCTGCCCTCTGCGGGTGAAAACATGGAAGTACGTTGGTTAATGATTTCCAGTTCACCCCGCTTGGTCAGGCCCACTCGGAGGCGGATAACTCCGGAACGCCGAGGCCGATTTCCTCCGGGTATGGCTCGTTGCGTGCGGCAGGAGGAGGCGCAGCGTTCGGTACCGAGCACTCGGAGGTGCGGTGCTGCCCGCCGGAGTGACAGCGAAAGGCTGCGCACCCCTTTCCGCCTGCTAACTCGGCGTCCGTGAGACCGACCGACTCCGCTTTAGCACCGGAGCTAGAGTGGGGCAAGGGGCACCGAAGGGTACCGG
The DNA here is from genome assembly GCF_035084215.1 of Heptranchias perlo. Classification (NCBI taxonomy): domain Eukaryota; kingdom Metazoa; phylum Chordata; class Chondrichthyes; order Hexanchiformes; family Hexanchidae; genus Heptranchias; species Heptranchias perlo. The sequence goes on along the minus strand of NW_027140017.1, from coordinate 22,772 downwards.
AACGATGACGTTCGCACACCGGGAAGTCGAGTGCCGGGCCGCCGAAAGCGAGCAGGGTGCCACCGCTCGGGGCCCCGGTTTGTCCGTCCCACCCGGAGGCCCATATCTCCGGAAGGCACAGGCCGATTTCCTCCGGGTATGGCTCGTTGCGTGCGGCCGGACCAGGCGCAGCGGACGGTACCGAGCACTCGGAGGTCGGGCGCTGCCCGCCGGAGGTACAGCGAAAGGCTGCAAACCACTTTCCGCCGCCTCCCTCCGCGGGCGTGAGACCGACGGTCGTCGGGTTTGTTTCCGCGGCTAGAGCAGGACGAGGGGCAGCGAACGGTACCGGAAGGAACCCGGTCGCACACCGGGAAGTCGACTAGCGGGCCGCCGAAAGCGAGCACGGGGCCCCGGTTTGTCCGTCCCACCCGGAGGCCCATATCTCTGGAAGGCACAGGCCGATTTCCACCGGGTATGGCTCGTTGTGTGCGGCAGGACCAGGCGCAGCGGACGGTACCGAGCACTCGGAGGTCGGGCGCTGCCCGCCGGAGGTACAGCGAAAGGCTGCAAACCACTTTCCGCCACCTCCCTCCGCGGGCGTGAGACCGACGGTCGTCGGGTTTGTCTCCGCGGCTAGAGCAGGACGAGGGGCAGCGAACGGTACCGGAACGAACCCGGTCGCACACCGGGAAGTCGACCAGCGGGCCGCCGAAAGCGTGCTCGGGTCCCCGGTTTGTCTGTCCCACCCGGAGGCTGATATCTGAGGAAGTCCGAGGCCGATTTCCTCCGGCTAACTCGGCGGGCAATGTGTCCCCCCCCCACCATCTTCGGCTGATTACCGTGGCTGGACCGGATCAAGGAGCAACGGAACCGTGCCAGAACGACGTCGGTCGGACGGCGTGAACTGATAGTGCCGAGGCCGGAAACCGAGCCGGAAATGTGCACCGATTTATTGGTCCCACTCGCAGGCCCATATCTCCGGAAGGCCGAGGCCGATTTCCTCCGGGTATGGTTCGCTGCGTGCAGCCGGAAGGGGAGCAGCGGACGGCACTGAGCAGCCGGAGGTGCGGCGCTGCCCGCCGGAGCTGCAAGCGAAAGGCTGCGCACCGCTTTCCGCTGGCTAACTCGGCGGCCGTCAGGCCGACCGACTCCGCTTCAGCACGGGAGCTGGAGTCGGGCAAGGGGCACCGAAGGGTACCGGAAGGATCACGTTCGGACACCGGGAAGTCGAGTGCCGGGCCGCCGAAAGCGAGCTCGGGGCCCCGGTTTGTCCGTCCCACCCGGAGGCCCATATCTCGAGAAGGCACAGGCCGATTTCCTCCGGGTTTGGCTCGCTGCGTGCGGCCGGACGAGGCGCAGCGAACGGTACCGAGCACTCGGAGGTGCGGCGCTGCCCGCCGGAGGTACAGCGAAAGGCTGCAAACCGCTTTCCGCCTCCTCTCCCCTCGGGCGTGAGACCGACGGTCGTCTGGTTTGCTTCCGCGGCAAGAGCAGGACGAGGGGCACCGAGCGGTACCAGAACGAACCCGGTCGCACACCGGGATGTCGAGTGCCCGGCCCAAACCCGCTACCCCCCCCCCACCCGAAAGCGAGCCACGGTTTGTGGATTAAAAGTGAAGCGGCAAAGATTTGTAAAACAGCGTGAAATGATGAACCAGAAGCCCAAAGTAATGGTGGGAATAAAAGTTCCGAAATGTGAAATGGTGAACCAGAAGTTGTGTGAACTGTTTAACCCAAAGTGGCAAAAATGGATTAAAAGGGGTGAAATGATCGACCGCAAAGCAGGGCAAGCATTAAACAAAAGCAGCAGCATTTTTTAAAAAGGGACAAATGGTTTACCAGAATCCCAAAAGAATGCTCAGAGACTTAAGTGCCAAAGGGGAAATGGTTAACCAGTAGCTGGGTGAACTGTTTAACCAAAAGTGGGAAAAAGGATTAAAAGGGGTGAAATGATTAACCAGAAGGCGAAAGCAATGTGCCGCGTCAAAGTCCTAAAGGGGAAAAGGTTGACCATAAAGCAGGGAAATGATTAAACCAAAGCAGAAAAATTCAGTAAAAAGGGGCAAATGGTTAACCAGAAGTTGGGTGAACTGCTTAACCAAAAGTGGGAAAGAGGATTAAAAGGGGAGAAATGTTGAACCAGATGTCGAAAACAATGCGCGGCGATGAAGTCTGAAAGAGGAAAAGGTTGACCGCAAAGCAGGGAAAGGATTAAACAGAAGCAGCAATATCTTTTAAAAAGGGACAAATGGTGAACCAGAATCCCAAAAGAATGCTCAGAGACTTAAGTCCCAAAGGGGCAAATGGTTAACCAGAAGCTGGGTGAACTGTTTAACCAAAAGTGGGAAAAAGGATTAAAAGGGGTGAAATGATTAACCAGAAGGCGAAAGCAAAGTGCGGCGGCGAAGTCCTAAAGGAGAAAAGGTTGACCAGAAAGCAGGGAAACGATTAAACAAAAGCGGCAACATTTTTTAAAAAGTGGCAAATGGTTAACCAGAATCCCAAAATAATGCTCAGAGACTTAAGTCCCAAAGGGGCAAATGGTTAACCAGAAGCTGGGTGAACTGTTTAACCAAAAGTGGGAAAAAGGATTAAAATGTTGTGAAATGATTAACCAGAAGGCGAAAGCAAAGTGCGGCGGCGAAGTCCTAAAGGGGAAAAGGTTGACCATAAAGCAGGGAAATGATTAAACAAAAGCAGAAAAATTCAGTAAGAAGGGGCAAATGGTTAACCAGAAGCTGGTTGAACTGCTTAACCAAAAGTGGCAAAAAGGATTGAAAGGGGAGAAATGTTTAACCGGATGTCGTAAACAAGGTGCGGCGATGAAGTCGGAAAGAGGAAAAGGTTGACCAGAAAGCAGGGAAAGCATTAAACAAAAGCAGCAACATTTTTTAAAAAGTGGCAAATGGTTAACCAGAATCCCAAAAGAATGCTCAGAGACTTAAGTCCCAAAGGGGAAATGGTGAACCAGAAGCTGGGTGAACTGGTGAACCAAAAGTGGGAAAAAGGATTAAAAGGGGAGAAATGTTTAACCAGAAGGCAAAAGCAAAGTGCGGCGGCGAAGTCCAAAAGGGGAAAAGGTTGACAAGAAAGCAGGGAAATGATTAAACCAAAGCGGAAAAATTCAGTAAAATGGGGCAAATGGTTAACCAGAAGCTGGGTGAAATGGTTAACCAAAAGTGGCAAAAAAAGATTTAAAGGGGAAAAATGATTAACCAGAAGTCGACAACAATGCGCGGCGATGAAGTCTGAAAGGGGAAAAGGTTGACCACATAGCAGGGAAACGATTAAACAAAAGCGGCAAAATTTTTTAAAAAGTGGCAAATGATTAACCAGAATCCCAAAAGAATGCTCAGGGACTAAGTCCCAAAGGGGAAATGGTTAACCAGAAGCTGGGGGAAATGGTTAACCAAAAGTTGCAAAAATGATTAAAAGGGGTGAAATGATCAACCAGAAGTCGAAAATTATGTGCGGCGGTGAAGTCTGAAAGAGGGAAAGGTTGACCAGAAAGCATTAAACAAAAGTGGCAACATTTTAAAAAAATTGGCAAATGGTTAACCAGAATCCCAAAAGAATGCTCAGAGACTAAGTCCCAAAGGGGAAATGGTTAACCAGAAGCTGGGGGAAATGGTTAACCAAAAGTTGCAAAAATGATTAAAAGGGGTGAAATGATTAACCAGGAGGCTAAAGCAATGTGCTGCGGTGAAGTCCTAAAGGGGAAAAGGTTGACCAGAAAGCAGGGAAAGCATTAAACAAAAGCGGAAACATTTTTTAAAAAGTGGCAAATGATTAACCAGAATCCCAAAAGAATGCTCAGAGACTAAGTCCCAAAGGGGAAATGGTTAACCAGAAGCTGGGGGAAATGGTTAACCAAAAGTTGCAAAAATGATTAAAAGGGGTGAAATGATTAACCAGGAGGCTGAAGCAATGTGCCGCGGTGAAGTCCTAAAGGGGAAAAGGTTAACCACAAAGCAGGGAAAGCATTAAACAAAAGCGGCAACATTTTTAAAAAAGTGGCAAATGATTAACCAGAATCCCAAAAGAATGCTCAGAGACTAAGTCCCAAAGGGGAAATGGTTAACCAGAAGCTGGGGGAAATGGTTAACCAAAAGTTGCAAAAAAAGATTTAAAGGGGAAAAATGATTAACCAGAAGTCGACAACAATGCGCGGCGATGAAGTCTGAAAGGGGAAAAGGTTGACCACATAGCAGGGAAACGATTAAACAAGAGCGGCAACATTTTTAAAAAAGTGGCAAATGATTAACCAGAATCCCAAAAGAATGCTCAGAGACTAAGTCCCAAAGGGGAAATGGTTAACCAGAAGCTGGGGGAAATGGTTAACCAAAAGTTGCAAAAATGATTAAAAGGGGTGAAATGATTAACCAGGAGGCTGAAGCAATGTGCCGCGGTGAAGTCCTAAAGGGGAAAAGGTTAACCACAAAGCAGGGAAAGCATTAAACAAAAGCGGCAACATTTTTAAAAAAGTGGCAAATGATTAACCAGAATCCCAAAAGAATGCTCAGAGACTAAGTCCCAAAGGGGAAATGGTTAACCAGAAGCTGGGGGAAATGGTTAACCAAAAGTTGCAAAAAAAGATTTAAAGGGGAAAAATGATTAACCAGAAGTCGACAACAATGCGCGGCGATGAAGTCTGAAAGGGGAAAAGGTTGACCAGAAAGCATTAAACAAAAGTGGCAACATTTTTAAAAAAGTGGCAAATGATTAACCAGAATCCCAAAAGAATGCTCAGAGACTAAGTCCCAAAGGGGAAATGGTTAACCAGAAGCTGGGGGAAATGGTTAACCAAAAGTTGCAAAAATGATTAAAAGGGGTGAAATGATTAACCAGGAGGCTAAAGCAATGTGCCGCGGTGAAGTCTGAAAGAGGGAAAGGTTGACCAGAAAGCATTAAACAAAAGTGGCAACATTTTAAAAAAATTGGCAAATGATTAACCAGAATCCCAAAAGAATGCTCAGAGACTAAGTCCCAAAGGGGAAATGGTTAACCAGAAGCTGGGGGAAATGGTTAACCAAAAGTTGCAAAAATGATTAAAAGGGGTGAAATGATTAACCAGGAGGCTAAAGCAATGTGCCGCGGTGAAGTCTGAAAGAGGGAAAGGTTGACCAGAAAGCATTAAACAAAAGTGGCAACATTTTTAAAAAAGTGGCAAATGATTAACCAGAATCCCAAAAGAATGCTCAGAGACTAAGTCCCAAAGGGGAAATGGTTAACCAGAAGCTGGGGGAAATGGTTAACCAAAAGTTGCAAAAATGATTAAAAGGGGTGAAATGATTAACCAGGAGGCTAAAGCAATGTGCCGCGGTGAAGTCTGAAAGAGGGAAAGGTTGACCAGAAAGCATTAAACAAAAGTGGCAACATTTTTAAAAAAGTGGCAAATGATTAACCAGAATCCCAAAAGAATGCTCAGAGACTAAGTCCCAAAGGGGAAATGGTTAACCAGAAGCTGGGGGAAATGGTTAACCAAAAGTTGCAAAAATGATTAAAAGGGGTGAAATGATTAACCAGGAGGCTAAAGCAATGTGCCGCGGTGAAGTCTGAAAGAGGGAAAGGTTGACCAGAAAGCATTAAACAAAAGTGGCAACATTTTTAAAAAAGTGGCAAATGATTAACCAGAATCCCAAAAGAATGCTCAGAGACTAAGTCCCAAAGGGGAAATGGTTAACCAGAAGCTGGGGGAAATGGTTAACCAAAAGTTGCAAAAATGATTAAAAGGGGTGAAATGATTAACCAGGAGGCTAAAGCAATGTGCCGCGGTGAAGTCTGAAAGAGGGAAAGGTTGACCAGAAAGCATTAAACAAAAGTGGCAACATTTTTAAAAAAGTGGCAAATGATTAACCAGAATCCCAAAAGAATGCTCAGAGACTAAGTCCCAAAGGGGAAATGGTTAACCAGAAGCTGGGGGAAATGGTTAACCAAAAGTTGCAAAAATGATTAAAAGGGGTGAAATGATTAACCAGGAGGCTAAAGCAATGTGCCGCGGTGAAGTCTGAAAGAGGGAAAGGTTGACCAGAAAGCATTAAACAAAAGTGGCAACATTTTTAAAAAAGTGGCAAATGATTAACCAGAATCCCAAAAGAATGCTCAGAGACTAAGTCCCAAAGGGGAAATGGTTAACCAGAAGCTGGGGGAAATGGTTAACCAAAAGTTGCAAAAATGATTAAAAGGGGTGAAATGATTAACCAGGAGGCTGAAGCAATGTGCCGCGGTGAAGTCTGAAAGAGGGAAAGGTTGACCAGAAAGCATTAAACAAAAGTGGGAACATTTTTAAAAAATTGGCAAATGATTAACCAGAATCCCAAAAGAATGCTCAGAGACCAAGTCCCAAAGGGGAAATGGTTAACCAGAAGCTGGGGGAAATGGTTAACCAAAAGTTGCAAAAATGATTAAAAGGGGTGAAATGATTAACCAGGAGGCTAAAGCAATGTGCCGCGGTGAAGTCTGAAAGAGGGAAAGGTTGACCAGAAAGCATTAAACAAAAGCGGCAACATTTTTTAAAAATTGGCAAATGATTAACCAGAATCCCAAAAGAATGCTCAGAGACTAAGTCCCAAAGGGGAAATGGTTAACCAGAAGCTGGGGGAAATGGTTAACCAAAAGTTGCAAAAATGATTAAAAGGGGTGAAATGATTAACCAGGAGGCTGAAGCAATGTGCCGCGGTGAAGTCTGAAAGAGGGAAAGGTTGACCAGAAAGCATTAAACAAAAGTGGCAACATTTTTTAAAAATTGGCAAATGATTAACCAGAATCCCAAAAGAATGCTCAGAGACTAAGTCCCAAAGGGGAAATGGTTAACCAGAAGCTGGGGGAAATGGTTAACCAAAAGTTGCAAAAATGATTAAAAGGGGTGAAATGATCAACCAGAAGTCGAAAATAATGTGCGGCGATGAAGTCCTAAGGGGCAAAAGTTACCCAGAAGGCAGGGAAATGATCAAACGAAAGCAGCCAAAAAATTATTAAAAGAGGGGAACTGATGAACCAAAAGATGAGAAACGGCCCGCAGAGACTAAGTCCAAAACGGGAACTGGTGAACCGGAAATGATTAACCAAAAACGAAGTCCGAAGAGGGAACTGGTAAACCAGAACTGAGTAACCCGATTTTTAAAATTAATTATAAATGGGGAAACGATTGAGCAAAAGGCGGAAATTAAGTCACAGGGACCAGGTCCGAAAGGGCAAGAGGTTACCCCGTAGGGGGCATTCGTCAACTCAATCTGAAAATTTTGGAGGCAAATCTGACCAAAATGCGGAAATCGGACCACACCGCGAGGGGCGCCATTCGACGGGGCAGGGGTAGACGCGTCGAACGGTACCTGAAGGTCCCGGCTGCGACACGTGAGTCCGGAGATATGGCCAGTCAAAGTCTGATGGGAGGTACCGAAGCCGAAAAATCGAAACGCGTTTGCGGCGATTCGGTGTCAGAGAGTCGGTCACGAATTCAAATTCGTCCCGCTGATTCGCCAATTGCCAGCCGGTTCCGGGGGGATTGGCGGGGTACCTGCAGGATAGTAAGAGGTGGCATGTCGAGACTTAGCCTGTTTACCAGACTTGTGTCTAGCGCCTCCAGGTCTGCAGAGACCGACCCGGGCTGCCGCCCAACCGACTTTTAAGCCTTTTGGGAGTGGGAATTTTTCCCATTTTTCCCCATTTTTCGGGTTTTTTGGTCGGGCTTGAAAACGGCGGCCCCGAGGCCTCCCGGGGCTGGCGGGCTTCGGCTCCCTTGCGAGAGGGTCCGAATTCCACCCGTTTAAGCCCAGAAAGGAGTTCGGAAG
>NW_027140017.1:0-2500 GCF_035084215.1 Heptranchias perlo | reverse complement strand
GAGGCCCATATCTCCGGAAGGCACAGGCCGATTTCCTCCGGGTATGGCTCGTTGTGTGCGGCCGGACCAGGCGCAGCGGACGGTACCGAGCACTGGGAGGTGCGATGCTGCCCGCCGGAGTGACAGCGAAAGGCTGCGCACCGCTTTCCGCCTGCTAACTCGGCGTCCGTGAGACCGACCGACTCCGCTTTACCGCCGGAGCTAGAGTGGGGCAAGGGGCACGGTTGAGTACCGGAAGGATGACGTTCGCACACCGGGAAGTCGACTAGCGGGCCGCCGAAAGCGAGCTCGGGGCCCCGGTTTGTCCGTCCCACCCGGAGGCCCATATCTCCGGAAGGCACAGGCCGATTTCCACCGGGTATGGCTCGTTGTGTGCGGCCGGACCAGGCGCAGCGGACGGTACCGAGCACTCGGAGGTCGGGCGCTGCCCGCCGGAGGTACAGCGAAAGGCTGCAAACCACTTTCCGCCGCCTCCCTCCGCGGGCGTGAGACCGACGGTCGTCGGGTTTAGTTCCGCGGCTAGAGCAGGACGAGGGGCAGCGAACGGTACCGGAACGAACCCGGTCGCACACCGGGAAGTCGAGTGCCGGGTCTCGAAACGGAGCCGGGTCGGCCCAGTTTAAAACGGAGAAGAGAGTGCTGCCCTCTGCGGGTGAAAACATGGAAGTACGTTGGTTAATGATTTCCAGTTCACCCCGCTTGGTCAGGCCCACTCGGAGGCGGATAACTCCGGAACGCCGAGGCCGATTTCCTCCGGGTATGGCTCGTTGCGTGCGGCAGGAGGAGGCGCAGCGTTCGGTACCGAGCACTCGGAGGTGCGGTGCTGCCCGCCGGAGTGACAGCGAAAGGCTGCGCACCCCTTTCCGCCTGCTAACTCGGCGTCCGTGAGACCGACCGACTCCGCTTTAGCACCGGAGCTAGAGTGGGGCAAGGGGCACCGAAGGGTACCGGAACGATGACGTTCGCACACCGGGAAGTCGAGTGCCGGGCCGCCGAAAGCGAGCAGGGTGCCACCGCTCGGGGCCCCGGTTTGTCCGTCCCACCCGGAGGCCCATATCTCCGGAAGGCACAGGCCGATTTCCTCCGGGTATGGCTCGTTGTGTGCGGCCGGACCAGGCGCAGCGGACGGTACCGAGCACTCGGAGGTCGGGCGCTGCCCGCCGGAGGTACAGCGAAAGGCTGCAAACCACTTTCCGCCGCCTCCCTCCGCGGGCGTGAGACCGACGGTCGTCGGGTTTAGTTCCGCGGCTAGAGCAGGACGAGGGGCAGCGAACGGTACCGGAACGAACCCGGTCGCACACCGGGAAGTCGAGTGCCGGGTCTCGAAACGGAGCCGGGTCGGCCCAGTTTAAAACGGAGAAGAGAGTGCTGCCCTCTGCGGGTGAAAACATGGAAGTACGTTGGTTAATGATTTCCAGTTCACCCCGCTTGGTCAGGCCCACTCGGAGGCGGATAACTCCGGAACGCCGAGGCCGATTTCCTCCGGGTATGGCTCGTTGCGTGCGGCAGGAGGAGGCGCAGCGTTCGGTACCGAGCACTCGGAGGTGCGGTGCTGCCCGCCGGAGTGACAGCGAAAGGCTGCGCACCCCTTTCCGCCTGCTAACTCGGCGTCCGTGAGACCGACCGACTCCGCTTTAGCACCGGAGCTAGAGTGGGGCAAGGGGCACCGAAGGGTACCGGAACGATGACGTTCGCACACCGGGAAGTCGAGTGCCGGGCCGCCGAAAGCGAGCAGGGTGCCACCGCTCGGGGCCCCGGTTTGTCCGTCCCACCCGGAGGCCCATATCTCCGGAAGGCACAGGCCGATTTCCTCCGGGTATGGCTCGTTGCGTGCGGCCGGACCAGGCGCAGCGGACGGTACCGAGCACTCGGAGGTCGGGCGCTGCCCGCCGGAGGTACAGCGAAAGGCTGCAAACCACTTTCCGCCGCCTCCCTCCGCGGGCGTGAGACCGACGGTCGTCGGGTTTGTTTCCGCGGCTAGAGCAGGACGAGGGGCAGCGAACGGTACCGGAAGGAACCCGGTCGCACACCGGGAAGTCGACTAGCGGGCCGCCGAAAGCGAGCACGGGGCCCCGGTTTGTCCGTCCCACCCGGAGGCCCATATCTCTGGAAGGCACAGGCCGATTTCCACCGGGTATGGCTCGTTGTGTGCGGCAGGACCAGGCGCAGCGGACGGTACCGAGCACTCGGAGGTCGGGCGCTGCCCGCCGGAGGTACAGCGAAAGGCTGCAAACCACTTTCCGCCACCTCCCTCCGCGGGCGTGAGACCGACGGTCGTCGGGTTTGTCTCCGCGGCTAGAGCAGGACGAGGGGCAGCGAACGGTACCGGAACGAACCCGGTCGCACACCGGGAAGTCGACCAGCGGGCCGCCGAAAGCGTGCTCGGGTCCCCGGTTTGTCTGTCCCACCCGGAGGCTGATATCTGAGGAAGTCCGAGGCCGATTTCCTCCGGCTAACTCGGCGGGCAATGTGTCCCCCCCCCACCATCTTCGGCTGATTA